>NC_048913.1:7772367-7910548 GCF_011077185.1 Oxyura jamaicensis | reverse complement strand
CCCCCCCCCCCCCCCCCCCCCCCCGGGTGAACTTTTAATGTGAAATCGCCTGTCACTTTGTCACTTTCGCCTCCGGTCCTGCCCAGGTAAGTGCCGGGTTTTTGTTGTTTTGAAGGCGAGTGTGAAGCCCGGCTCTGCAGCCGGGGCCGATTTTCACGGGGGTTTACTTTGCTCGTGGAAATAAACCGGAGGCGGAATGCGGCGCTGAGCCGCTGGCCCCGCGGGGCCGTGTGCGGGGGGCAGGAGAAGCTTTCTGCTCAGAACGGCTCGGCCAGAACCCGCTACAAAGAGAGGGAATGTTTGTAAAGGGCTCCGGTCCCTGCGACTAGGCCCCGAGTCAGGAGGTAAATACTGCAGGGATCAGCAGGAAAGTGGGGTGGCGAGCGTGCCTGCCTGCGGTTTGTTTCCAGCGTTGGACAGCATCCCCCGGCGAATTGGCTTCCCTCCCCCTGAAGTTTCTGGGGGGGTGTGGAGCGAAAAGACGTGCTTGGTGAAATGCGGTGTTGTCCTGGAGCGGTGTCGCAGGCTGTGCCGGGGACGGTCGGGAGTGCGCGCCGCTGTTTGTTGGTGGTAACGACTTATATTTTAACATGGAAGCGTGGGGGTTATTTATTTATTTTGGTTAGGAGCAGCTTCAGCCGTGTGATGTGTGTGTTCTTTAAGAAGCGCGTTCCCTCTGTATAAGCGTTTTGCTGCTCTCACTTTCAGTTTTGAGGTGGGAAATCCGAGCCCTTTTATGATCAGTTTGGGTCCATTGTTTTCTTGAGCTTCCGGCGAGAATCATTCTTTCCCTGACCACAAATAATATTGCCTAAATCATGGGACTGTTGACGTTACAGATTTGTTTGGGTCAAGTGAAACCTCTGAAGAATGAAGAGTGCTGCGGGGGGACGTACCCTCCGCCGGGTGTTTCTGGCTGGCTTGCGATACTCTGTAATTCCAGCATGTGCTTTATTTAGGAGAACAGCGCGAAGGTGCTGTCATTACCAAGTCAGCAGGGTGGTGCTGAGTAAAACTGTTGCTCAGGGGGAATTTGCTCACTTCGGAGCCTTTAGCCAAGAGTTACGGGGGGAGCGCTGGCCAGCGTGCGCACGGGGAGTCGGTGCTCAGCCGATCCTTCCAGCAAGGTGCTGGTTTGTCTGGGAAGAGCCTTGTCCGTGTGGGACGCGGCGCTGGTTGCCTCGACAGCTACATGGCCGAACTTAGCCTGGGCCTGGGACCGGGCGCGCGCTAGGCTTTGTGCAGCACTTCATTTTCAAGTCCTCATTAGAAGAACCGTGGAGGGATCCGAATACTTCTCTGACATCACCAAGGGTGAGCTTGGTGGTGGTGTGCCGGAGCGGCGGCGCGGTCACGGCTAGGCGGGAGAGCTGTCGCTTTTGGTGAGTTTTGTCGCTACACGCCTTGCGCGCACGGGGGAAGGAGCCTCGGCTGACCTCTGAGAGCAGCCCTGGAGGAAGCGGCGTGCGGGGAACGGGCGTTCCCTGAAGGAGCGGTGACGGTGCGGCAGTGTGTCGCCTCGCCTGGAGCCACCTGGGTGCCCAGAGCAGGGGGGGAGAGGAACCAAGCGCCGGGTAGCGAGGACAGGTCAGGGGTAGGGATGCGGGCAGGTCAGTGTGATGGGGCTGTTCTTGTAGCCGTGCCTGTTCCGGAAACACGGTGTATGACCGGAGCCGCTCCGTAACTTTTAAATAATCACGCAGTGCATCCAAACGCCGTGTTCTTGGTGCCTTTTCAGCGAGCTGTGTTCAGGTGTCCTGGCTGGTTTTCCCTCCGCCAAAAGCTGTGTGTGCTTCCAGGTAGCAAACCAAAGCTGTTACCTTCTGTCAGCAGCGCTGCAGAAGGGCGGCTTCGGGAGCATAGTTCATCTGCGCTTTACTGAAGTGCCGAGGGTCATCCGAGTTCAGCCTTATTTTTAGCTCTGTTTGTTTTTTTCTGTTTTGGTGTGACTGTTGAGACAGCATTACCCCACAGCAGAGAAACTGTAGCTGCAGGTTTCTCCTGGCAACTCGGAGTGCACGGCAAGGTCCCGGTGTCTCCTCGCAGCAGCGCGAGTGACATCGAGCCAAGTGGTCGTTGCGTGGGAGTGGGTAGGCTGGGGCTCAGACCTGGGCTTTTTAAACTGCAGCTGCTGCCACGTGGTGAACTTCGTGTCTGTGGAGACACACGGGGTTTCGGTGCGTGGTACGTCACAAAATTAAATGTATGGATGAAAAAGAAGAATGGGGTAAGAGGGAAGTGGCCAGGAACGAGGACTGCTTACGTGAAGTGCGTTTGTAGAAAGGGATTAACGAGGGAAAAGAAAAATTCAGGGGAAGAGGTTTAAAATCAAATTTCTGAAGGAAAGCAAAGCTGGAGGGTGATGGACACAAAGAGCAGGAATGTTCTGGTGGGAGTTTCATTCTGTTACGTGCTGACTGGGGAGTTACTGGAGCTGCTGTAAGACAAGAGAGCTCGGAATAATTTCCGTATCACGGCGGCTTCAAGAAATTAACCTTTCAGGTAAAAGGAAGTTGGGTACCTTTGTGTCTCTGGCGGTGGTGAGTAGTCGCTCAAACCTGATTTTGGGCAGAAGTTGTGCTCAGCGTTGTCAGTGTGAACAGAACTCCCGGCCCCGTTCTGACCCTGCTGGGGGGGGACAGCGAGGGTGTCCGCGTGCCACGGTGAGGAGCCGTGCCGGGGCTCTGATGGAGGCTGACGGCACGCCTGCCCCCTTCCAGGCTGCCTCCGAGCGGTAAGATCCACGTGAAGCCGATTGTTCCGTGGGACTTCTTCCACCGAAATGCTGACGGTACGCTGCGGGCTTTTGGGGGCCGTGGCGGTTTTAACTTGATGCTACTTCTGTGCGTTAGGTCACACAGTGCGCTGCGCTCCTGCGTGCTCCCACTTACACGTTTCCTGAGGTATCTTCTGTGCGTGTTATAAGGCTCTTTAAAACGTCCCCATGCTGTGCGTAAATTTTGTGGATCGATCTAATCAGGTCACCGGTGTCTTCCTAGCCTTCCATCAGCAAGCTCTGCGCCATAAAGGACAAACACTGATTTATGCTGAGCTCCGGTAGCGTTGCATGCCTGCTGGCCCTTCAGGGTTAACTTAGAGCGTACCTTGCAGCCAAACCAGAGCCATCTTGGCCTCTGTGCTGGTGTCTGTAGGTTTCTGTTTTCTTTCCCAAACTTGCTTGCATTTGGAGGGAGTTCAGCTTCCTGGTTTTTGATGCTCTCCGTGCAGGCACCGGTACGCCTGACCTTAACGTAGCGCTGTAGCTGTTGGCTCTGGGCCTGGCTCCCGCAGCCCGGGTGTTTTTCAGGTTATTGCAGCAGGGCATCGCGGCAGCTTCGGGGTGGGTTTTTAAGCAACAGTTGTTTAAAAATTTCTTTCTCCTCCCTTACAGCCCTCCATCCCTCCCCTTTGCTTCTGTTTCTGGGAAGTGGAGAGGAAGGGTCAGCATTTTTGTGTGCGCGTGAAGTTCAACGTTGCTGTGCACGGACACTTGGGTTTTGCTGGTGCTTCCTCGGTGGCTGAACGTCTGCTTTGTTTTTGCAAGGTGCTTTAGCTGGCTGCGCTGCGGTCCCTCGCGGAAAGCGGCACGCAGGCGGTACGTGGCACCGCTCCGCGTGGGAGCGGAGGGTTGCGGTGGCTTCCCAAAAGCCTGGGAGAACAGCAAGAAATACAGGATTGCTTTCAGGAGCGTCAGAGATCTGTGTGAAGTCGGGGTGAGGTTCTGGCAACGCTCACCTGGTGTTCGGACGCGTGCCAGGTTGTGCCGTCGCAGTAGGCCTGCGCTGGTAATCTAGTTAAATTAAGGCTGCTAATGAGGTCTTGGCTGCGTTGGCTTTTCTCTCTTCCGTGCTCGTAGCTTAGTGAGCAGAGAGTGGAGCAGGTGCCGGAGGGTGGGAGGAGAAGCGGCCTGAGAACTTCCCTGGGGAGAGCATCGTCGGCGTGCCCTGCGGGAGAGCGGGCGCTGGGCGCTGGTGGCCCCTGGGAGCTCGGCGCCGCCTTTGCTCGCCGCGTACTTCTGTCCCGAGTGGCTTTTTTCCAGGTGTGTGATGCAATGTCTTCGGGTGCTCTCTGGGGTTTGTCTGTTGAGGACTTTGAAGATCGAGGCGCAGGGATTAGGCAGGCAGCGGGAGCTGCTTGGGCACTCCGGTTGTCGATGAGGGTCGCGACTGTGTGCGAAGCGCCGTGCCTCCCTGCGCCTCCGGCGGATCAGCTCTGGCTCCCGCGCTGCTTCTGTGCTGAACCGGAGCTGAAATGGGAGCAGGATCAGAAGTGCCCTTAGAAGTGCCCTTCCAAACGCCAGTCACAGCAGCTTTTGAAGAACGGTGTTGGGAGCACTGCGGTCCTGAAAAGGCAGGAGCGGAGAGAGGCTGAAGGAACCAGGCTGGGACCAGAGATGTTCCCTGCTTTCTGCTTCAGGTACAAGCCCTGAGTTCAGGGGCGAGCTTTCTGAAATCTCAGCTGGGTGAAGGGACACAACTCCTGTTGCCTGAGAAATGTTTCTGTTTTAAAAACGTGTGACCCCGGGGAGACCTTACGTCTTGGGAGGGGATGCAGCAGGAGAGAAGCTTCAGAAAAGCTTCTGCCACTGCCGTGATAGTGGCTGTCCTGCAGAGGAGGAACGGGCACGAGGTTGTGAGCGTATTGCCAAAAGTAAGTGCTTTTAGACTTCTCTGCCATCTCCCTCGTTGATGATCCCCAGCCTTGGCACGCCTTAGCATTCTTTTGAGCAGAAATAGCTTTAATTTATTTAATGACAAAAGCTAATCATGCTATAGTGCAGACATGTCACTTCACTGGCTTTGTAAGATTTTATGGTGAAATGTCTTGGAGAAAAGCATTCTTCCAAAAGCGTGATCTGAAACAACTCATTTTCCTCTCATGTTTGGAGCCATGATTGTATATGTTCCCTGGCAGAAGTCTGCGGGAGGTTACTTTAGTCACTCACAGATCTGTATTTTAAACGCAGTACTGATCTTGGAACACGGCTTGTATTTTTGTCCGTGGCAGTAACTTGATGAAGCTAAGTACTAGGAGCCTTAGGACAGCTAACCTCCCTTTTCAGTGTCGGGAAGTAGAAGGACTTTCATCCGTGTGTGTGGGTCCTGTCCATCGTGTGAGGGCTGAAAGGCTCTTCCAAACATGGGCTGTGTCCCGCCAGCGCGTTTGCTCCGCTGTGTCGTAGGAGGAGCTAGCAGTGAAGGTCTCCCCGTGGAAGCTGTGGGTGACCCCTATTTTCTTTTTCTCCCTAATGCAGCGATTTCAGGGCTAGTCAACCGTCAAGTTCAGCTGCGTGCAAATTGTCTAATATGACTCAAGTTGCTGGAATTTTCACTCTGGGGAATTAGAGATGGGCCCTACCATTGTTTTACAGGCCTGTCTTCAGTGGGAGCCTTCGCCCATGACTTCACGGCTGTTTGCAATCGCAAAGGGTTTCCTGGAATGGATGGGGAGGAGAAAACGGGCATCTGTTCTGGGGCTCGAGGTGCAGGTGGAGCAGAGGTGAGCCCCCTGCCCTGGAGGGGCTGGTGTCCCTGTTCTTGGGGAGCACAGTTGGTGTGAGTTCCCGTACGCCGCGTTGTGCGCTTCGAGGCGGTTCCAGAACTTCTCGCACACGCAGCTTTCCTTTCCAGGCTGCAGACTTTGTTTTGCCTCCCAAACAGGGAAGGATGATGTGGAACAGCTGGAAGAAGAAAACAGAATGGGTTGTTAAAAAAGAAAAGGATCAAAGGGAGGAGCGCAGAATAAGCTTCTAGGCTAGCCACATTTTCTAGTACGTGCTATTCTTATGTTTTGTTATACACCTTTAGACGTTGTCCCAGAGCGTGCTCTCTCTTCATGGTAGGTGATGGCCGTTGTTGCTGATGGGACTTGAGTCAAACTGCTGCTGGGCACATAACTAGGTTAACGGGACAGTATTTTTTCTGTTCCTGAAAGGAAAATTACACCACCTCTATTCTTCTGGTACCTTAAGGATTGTTGTTGCCTGTTTGCTGCGTAGTCACCCGAGATGGGCAGAAACAGGCTAGTTCCCTACACAGAGGAAATCTCTAAGGCTTCCCCGGACTGTATCGTGTTTAAATCAGCTCTGCTACCAAAAACGATACCTTTCTGCTGTTGGTTGTAACACCTCTGCGTACCCTTGGTCTGGAGGAGATCTGAAATGTTTCTGGAGTTCTGAGCATGCCTGACAAACAGCAGAGCGGCTTCTCGGCTGCACATCTTGAAAGAAGGACGCGTGTTTGATCCTCGACCGATACCAGGAGCGCTCTCCAAAGCTGTCAGGGATGTGTTGCAATGGGTTAGGACTTGCCTAGGTGCAGCTGCTCCTCTCCCCGCGGTTGGACACGGTAGGAATGAGACTTGCTGTGGAGAAGAGCGTCCTCGTGGGAAGAGCTGGGCGAGAGCCACCGCGGGGACCGCCGCCGCGCTCTGCGGGTGAGTGGGCTTCACCTGGCACCCGCTCCGGGCTGAGGGTAGGAAAAGGCGCCTTGCTGCTGCTTCTTGGCTGTCCTTGGTGCTGTGAAAGCACTGAACAGAGAAGAGTTAAAAGATCTTAATTAACTAATACAGGTTTTCCTGAGTTTGGGAAGCCTTTGCCAGTTGGAACCTAATAAACATTGTACCGGCTCTGTCAGGTTGCCAAGTAATGATTGTGCGTTTGTTTGTGTTTGTTTGATTTACACGTGAGAGTGACTCCGGGCGAGTTGCTGAATTCCTGAGGTCTGAATGCCCGTGTTGCTAGTGGCTTCTGGAAATGCACTTGAACCAATGCTGTGGCTGCACCAGTGGCGGTCTGAAAAAGAGATTTCCCTCTCCTGGGCGTTATTAGGAGTCGTAGAAGTTGCTGCGTCTTGAAACTGGTGTTTTTCTGAGCTAATTTTGTTCTTTCACTGAAAAGCAAAAATGACAGAAGTCTTCAGTCTTCAGTCTAAGCAGGGGAGACTGCCTATAAGAATGAGAGAGGTTTTTTTTAGTGATACCACTTACAGCTTTGTTTTCTTAGTCAGTCACTGGTTTTGAAAGGCTCCTGACTTCCTCGGGAAAGGAAATGTCTAAAAATGTGTATCCCACCTCAGCAGCGAGACCTCGCCCTTCTGGCCTTGGACTAGGGTAAGCTCTTCTACAGAACTGTCAAGCCTGAACTGAAATTCAGGTTGAAATCTCACCTGAAAACTTTCTGAGAGTCTTTATTCTTGTTTGTGATGTACTTCGTGCTCCAGGCTCGACACCGGGCACCTTGTCTTGCAGCATTCAGCTGGCAAATTGGGCAGGCCCGATACGGACGTTATATTTGAAAGGGAACTTGGCAGGGTACTAGAGCTGAGGGTAGATAATCTATACCATTTATCTGGGCGGAAGTCAAGGACCAAAATCAAAAAGCACTTAAAGCATGTTTGTTGTGACTTTTAATGTGAAATTCATGGTGCTTTGTAAGCTCTGGAGCGTGTGGGGACAGCGATTTCAGGAGCTGGTGATTCATGCCCAATTTTAGCCTGGTGAGGCTCATGTAGAAGGTTCTTTTGGGCGTACTGTTTTGTGAGCTGCTGAGACATCTTAGGAGTCCAGCTTGCTCTAGAATGCATGGTTAGCTTCAGTTTGTGGCATCCTGTCTTCCCAGTGCTTATGCACATACGGGTACTGGTTAGTGGATGGTCTTCAAATACTCCGCTCTTCTGGCCGCTGCATTTTTTGTTCTAGATTTGTAAAATGCAAATAATTCAGCTGCCGACCTGTCTGTAACTTAGCCTTTATGTTTTCCTCCAGTAAAGGTGTTCTAAAGTCAATTTCAAAGTGCTTTTATGTCTGGCTCTTCAAAAGAAAAAGATGTAATTTTTGTTGATATGCAAATATTGCAAACTAAATTTTGGGGATGTTCTGTGAGCTTAAGCTGTTCAGCTTAATTGTATTGATTACATTTCCATAAACCCTTTCTTAATTAAAAAGTTGGTCTGCACAAATAAACTTCTTAACGTTTAAATTTTTGGTTCTGGGCTTGCGTGCCACGTTTAGCGTGGTGTGATTCCCAGTGAGCCCCCCAGGATGCAGCACCTGGGTGTGCCGCCTGTGGCAGCGGTACCTGGCGTGGCAGGCAGCCACCAGAACAATTGTTGTTGGTGCTTGGCACGGCCCCCGTCTCTTCTTGCTGAAGCCAAAGCACACTTTATCCACTCAGGCTGACGTTAAGGTCATTAAATAAATGAATGAATTGCGCTGTCACCAAATTCCGATCCTGGCAGACTAAGAACGTGAGTTTTATAGCCCGGACCTCTGTCCAGAATGTCTTACTGAACGGCCTGGATGTCAGTTGTGGGAATAGTCAGCAAACGCTTTCTAGTGGAGTGGGTATGCCTTAATGAGAATTATGTGGTGAGTGGTGTAAAAGCCTGAATCTACCAGACATCTGATCATCCAAGATGAGTATTAATCAGCCTGTGAAGTGCATGTAAAAGAAACCGGAGCACCGCAATAAAACGAGCGAGCGCAGGGGAACCGAGGCGGGCAGGGAGCGGTTCCTCTGCTGGCGGTGCGGGGCTGGCTCCGATTTGTTAGGGAAGCGGTGAAAGCAGAGGTAACTGCCAGCCGCCGGGGAGCTGGAGGGCTCGCTGGTCTCACTGAAGCTCAAAGGTTGCTCAGGATCTGAAGGTCTCAGGGCAGGCTGCTGAGCTTCCCCCCGCCGGAGGAGAAACCTGAAAATGCTTCCTTAGGGGAGGAGAGCTCGCATGCCAGGCTTGGGTTGCTCTTCTTTGTGGTCTAGCTCCATCCCTGGTTTCATGATTTTGGACTTAAGACAGTGTTTCTGCTTAGGAGTAGGGGACAGAAAAGATCTTTAACTTCCCTGCCTGTTGCAGGTAGGTCAGAAATGTCCCTGGTTTGCACAGGGAAACATGCAAGTGGGGTTGGGCTGGATGTATCCACATCCTGCTGGTACTGCAGTCCCAGAGCGTCTTCTGGGTTTGGGATCTCCTAAAACCCACAGCTGGTGGGCCAGAACGGCGTGGGGTGCGGCGTGAGATGCCACCGGGAGCGGGGTAGCTGCTCACCGCAGCTGAGTGGCTTCGCCTGGACAAACGGCGTGGTCCCGGTGGCCCCGTGGGAGCCGCGGCCGACGACACGCGGTGCTCCGAGCGGTGCTCCACGTGGGCTCTGAGATGGCAGGGTTGCTCGTGGCACTTAGCGTGTCCTTTAGCTGTAGCAAGAGGAATGCTAACAGCTTCAGTTCCTGCTGGGCCTTGAGCCTCGCATTGTGACGAGTTTAACACAAAGTTGAGGGGCGATTCTGAAGACTAACGGCAGTGGTTGCCTGCAGGAAACCACTCACGGAGCTGCTGTGTGCGCGAGTTGGATCCCTGAGTTCTACCAGCGTGTCTGGCTATACACGCGCGCACAGTGCATGTTTTGGTAGTTCTCTGTTGGACCTCCCAGTTATTTGTGGTTCTCTGTCCATCCTTTGCTTGCGTACCATGTGCGTACGGCTGAGCCTGGGCAGTAGGTGCTGCAGAGCCTTTGGGGATCGCGGCGGGGGCGGAGGGCGGTGTGCCGCAGCTCTTTGTACTTCCTTGCAGTTGTCACAGGCGTGTGGCTGGTGTGGGCAGCTCCTTTCTCTGTTTGGCTGATGCTTTCCCTTCATCTAATCATAGAACCACAGAACGGCTCGGGTTGGAAGGGACCTCAAAGCTCACCCAGTTCCACCCCCCACCGTGGGCAGGGATGCCACCCACCAGGTGAAGTTGGCCGAGGCCCCATCCAGCCGGGCCTTGAACACCTCCAGGCACGGGGCATCCGCGGCTTCTCTGGGCACTTCTCTGACTCGCGGCGCTCCGCGTTGCTCGAGCCGTGCGGTGGATGCAGCCTGCCCTCTGCGTTTGTGGCCCGAAGTCAACAGCCAGAGCTACGGGCGGTAAAACTAGCTTTTAAAATGAAAAATGCTCTGAAACTAATTCACTGCTCGTCTTGGGGTTCAGCTGGGATAAATATATTGTTGCTATTGCTCTTTTTCATCAAGCACCCTGTAGAGGCGTGCGTAAAGTGTGCAGCTGAGAGTCCTCAGGTGGAAAAATGGAACGAGTGAAGCATTGGACCAAAGAGCCCCAGAGCTCCTGCCCACCCTGATTCACTCTTTGAACTATGGCTTTTGTGCAGCAGGGTAAGATGCATCGCTCTGTCTTCCCTAGCTGCCTGTGTTTGCAGGACTTCATTTTGTACGACGTGGGGTTTTAACTCGGGAGAAGTCGTAAGCTCTGCATGTGGCAAGAGGGCGCTTATGATTTCATTTCGTTTTGATAAACTGCTGAAATAAAGATTATGGGGGGGAAATCGCGAGGCGTTACAAAATTGGGAGCTGAAATGAGCGTTACTGCTCTCAAGGAGCGCACTTCTTGAATTCGTTGCTCAGATCACGGAAGGACAATCAGTCTGGGTGACAACACCGCTGTCACCGCGATGCTTCCTGACAGATTGACCAGCAGAGCATTAAATTTTCCCATGAAGTCACAGCGTGAAGTATTAGCGACACGGTAGGAAACACAGCCTAGTGAACGAGGCAGTACAGCACGAGGCTGCTTGATGCGCGTCACACAGCTGGAACGCGGGCTGGGGATGCAGGGTGGCTGTTGGAGGGTCCCCGAGCCCCCCGGGGTGCAAGCAGCGGCTGTCCCTGGAGAGAAAAGAGGCGAGCATGTGTGGTAGCCTCGTCAGCTGGAGTGGCTTGTTTGTGTTTTTAGGGTTCGAGGTTGGAGGTGGGTGGGCTGGGGGCAGTTCTGTGCTCATGAAATGCACGGGAGGATAGAACTGAGATAGAGCTGATAGAACTGCCGTGTTTCAGTAAATTACAGAAAACAGCGCTGAAAGACTCGGTTGAAATTTAGATTCCCAGGTGAAAATTGCCATGAGTGAGCGCTGTGGTTCTTGTGTCTGGAACTTTTTTCCCCCTCCTGCTCCTGTAACAACATGCCCCCAGATGCAGATAATGGCTGTGCAAAAGGGCAGCTGGAGACGTCAGGTTTTCCTTTGAGTTCAGTGACTGCAATACCTCTGCTGAAGTTTGCTGCAGGCTGCAAGCTGAATGAGGGCCGAGAAACAGCTTGGTCAGAGGAAGGCTTTTCTCGAGACTCTCTAGAAAACCAGAGAGGCGTTTATTGGCTATTGGTTTTAATTTTCTTCTTCCTCCAGGTGTATCTAATAATCTCCCCTTGGAAAGGGAAAATGTGGTATCTCTACAGCTTGATATTGCTCTTACTAGCAGAACCATTCCTCCTGGCCTGCCCTCCTCGGCCGGCCGCGGCACCTGGCCCTCTTCCCTTTCTCTGTTTGGACTTCGGTGTTCTTAACTAGGTGTGTGTTTGCAGTACAAACTCAGTTTGGAAATAACTGTGTGTTAAGTAACTGTTCTGAAGGAGGGAAAAAAAACAACGCAAAGCAAACAGTCCCGATCTGCTGCTGGCGAGGCTGCCGGGAGCCGCGGCCCCGCTCCGCCAGCCCGCTGGAAGCCGTCCTCCCCAGCACACCAACAGCGCGTCCGGGCTGCCCGGCCCAGCACACGGAGCCTGTTCCTGACGCTACCTCGCAGCAGCTCACAGCATCTAAGCAGGTCAGAGCCTCTTTGCCAGCATGCGTGCAGCTGGTATCGGGCCAGGAGCTGCTGTTTCAGCTGCCAGGCAGGGGACAGAAGTACGCTAAACTGGGGATTTCTTTTTTTTTTTTGAAGTGTGCTTCGGTTTGCATGAGATACTGCGTGAATTGTTTAACCCCAGTGATTAAGACTGAAGTACAGAAGTACTTCACAATATCCAGCCCTGATGTTGTATCAGCAGTTGTGGTACGGAACACGAGAGGTAGGTGATGGGCATGGCTTCAGCTCTGCTGCCGTGCCTGGCGCGTTTCAGTGAAATACACCTTTTTTCCTGCCCAACTAGATGGAGGCAGGCTTCTGCTGCAGCCAGAGGTCTAGAGGACAGCTGGAGAACTGCACTGGTTAGTTCGGGAACACGCCAGCATTTTCTCCACGGAACCCTTCCGTTCGCTTCCATCTTTAAATGTTTCAGACAGGGATCGCTCCTCCGGAGCCGCTCAGGGAGGGATCTGATGGTTTTTAAGCTGGCAACGCGGGGGTGTGGTTAGCGCTGCCTGGGTGGTGGTTATCAGCTGGGGCAGAAACGTCTGCAGCGAGCGGCAGCTGGAGCATTATTTTGGCAGCCTCTTCGCGTCCCTCGTCTCTGGAGGGGAGTTTGCTGTGTGCGGTCGCCTCTATTGTGCATGCCTGGGGGTGCAGGGAGCTGGCATTTCCCTGCTCAACTGTTCCTCGCGTAAATATGTTTTTTAACACTTCCCAAATGCTTGGTAGCCAGAGGCTGGTCTAAAAGAGCCTTGTTGGGAAAACAATGTTAGGATATCTCTCTCTTTCAGGTAATGTTTTTTTTTTTTCCTCCTTCTGTTGTAGTTAACTGCAGAAATAAATGCAGTTAACAGTATCCAAAAGAGTTTTTCTTGCTGCACCATGCTGAGAAATGCCTTGTTCGTGATGCTTCCATCCCTCCAAGCTTGGTTCGTTTTTAGATGCTGAAGGGCATTCTGAGACTGTTATAACTTCATTTCACATCATGTTTATATGAAACAGACAAAAAAAATCCAGTGCTTTGCCAAATATTTTCGGAAAGAACAAGCTTTGTGGATAATCGTTTTCATGTTCTACCTGCTCCTTGGTGTGTTAAAGCTACAGAAGAATCTTCTCTACCCCGAATAAAGGCTTTGAGAGATTAGCCTTCAAGTAGTCACTTGAGGCAGGTTGATTAAGAAATACACTCAACGTTAGATTAAATCAAGATTTGAACAATGGAGTTACAATTGACTGTCACTCCTGTAATCCAGTTATTTTTAGGTTGGGATCGGGACGTGCCACTCCCCAAGTTGTCTGTAGCACCGCTCTGAAGGCGGACTGATCAAAAAGCCGTGCGACAGCGCGGAGCTTCCCCAGTTCTGTGCTGCAGCTTCATCCCATTACCACGTGTTTGTAAATGCATTGTGCCAAAACTGGGTGACCTGGAGCCAAGGAGTTCACACAGAGCACTGAGGGTTGTTGCCTGAAATACAGCTCAGATATGCAAGTGGAAGCAACGTGCCTGTATGGATGGCGGGGCTTGAGGTCTTTTTGTGTTCAAAAAACATTGGGAATCGTGTTGGGGAGGAGCTCGGTGAGTCACCGCACGTGCAATTTTAGCTCTTGGTTACCTTCAAAGAAAAAAGCGTGGGTGTGAAATGCCGTCAGACCTCTCTTGAAGAACAAGAAACTCCCGGACAAACTCTCCCAAGATCTCCCGTGAACAGCACGCTGCTCAGGCCTGCCTCCTCTCCAAACGCCATGGTGAGTGCTGCAGCCTGAGTCGCCGGGTCCTGAGCTCGCTGCATGCGCTGGCTCCAGCCGAGTGCCTCGGGAGTGGCATTTGTGAAACGAGATCCCAGCTCTCCCTGCTGGAAAACCATCCCTTGGTGTCACGCAAGGGGTGGGTGCTGTGGCTGGGGTTTAGCTGTGTGTTTTCTCTTTCCGAAACGTGAGAACAGAACCGCTTCTTTGCTGTAGATTTACATTACCAGCTTAGGAAAACAGGAGGTTTCATCTGCACCGAGGCCTAAATGATATTGTGAACCAGGAGCGATGGAGGAGTTAAAGATGCAGAAGAAATGCTTAATTTGAGAGCCCAGGATCCAGGCAGCTGTTGAAGGAGCCTGCTGGTGAATTGCCGAGGAGTCTGTTACAAGGTGTTCCAGGACCAGCGACCAGAAGGCTTCCACCAGGTCGCCGTTCGCTCCGAGGTCGCCGCGGGGGAGCAGTACAGAGGAATTGCTGAGGCTGTTTGCTGCTCACCACGGCTCGTGAAAAACCCGGTTGCAGAGGATCAGGTGGAGAGAATGGGGCTTTCTGCATGGGAGGTGCATGAGCCTTACAGGAGCTTCCTTACTTCAGTGACGTGCTCGGATTCTGCAGAGAGAACCAGGACACCTGATTCGCTAAATTCCCCTTAAGAACAGGGAAACCACAACAAAACGGTCTTTCCACGGACTCAGAAGTGGTTGCCCTACAAATAAAAGTCAGCAGCACGTGTGCCTGGCCAGCACTCCGCGGTAACACCACTTGGGTTGTGTCTGGTGGTAACAGCAGCTTCCCCTTAGAAACCCTTTGTGCCGATGTGGGCAGAAAAAGGGCGAAGTTTGCATGGGGTTAATAGCGCCGTGCTTTAAAGCCAAGAGCTCTTCAACCATAACCTGCGACTTTCTGTGCGTTTGGTGTCTCTGTGCGTTTGGTGTTTGTCCCTTGAAGCCCATTCATGTGGGGTTTGTCTGGGCTGTATGCAGAACACGTCGCAGCCGGAGCGTTTGTACTGAGAGCAGCAAAGAGCCCCGAGGTTGGGGCCTGAACCAGCCTGGTCTGGGGCAGCCGCACCTGTAGCTCTTCTACTGGCCTTGATAATCGGAATGAGGCTCTTTGTCTCCTTTTTCTTAGGTCTTCGTCTTTTTTTCCACATGAATATTCAAGTATAAACGGCACCGTGTAGCTCTTACGTGCTGTGTAATGGAGTACCTCTTCTGCTTTTTTTCTTGGCTGCTTTATTGAGTAACTTTTCTTATAGATTGTTTGATTTCTAGATGCTGGCATTTCATTACTGCCTCTCAGAAAGCATGTTATCTTTGATCAGGGCTTCTGGACTGCACAAAGCTGAATTAAGTGGAACAAATATTTACATCTTGATTTACCTGAAGACAGAGTGTGCTTTCATGCAGACGTTATTGATGTTCTTGGTCTATGGTGGTAACGTGAAAGCTTTGGAGTAAAGAGGCTTTATTTAAGTCGCTGCCTGATGCATGCTGTGTTCAGGAATATAAATAAATAAAACGAACCCCGCTGCATTTTGTTCTTAATCATCAGTGCAGCAGTCCTTCGCTTAGGGTGGTAGAAGTCCCACCAATACGCCATCTCTGCCTGTAATGCCAGACGTGCAAATTGAAATCCAAGTCACCGCTAATCAGAAGTAGGGTGGTTTTTTCTGTTGTTTTGTGTTAATGCGCTGTGATTCTCTGTTTCTTCTCAATTTCTATGTTTCTTTAACCTTTGGTTTCAAGCTTGCATATTGTAGCAGTTGCCGCCTTTGCTGGCGTTTCTAGCGAGCCCAGGATTACCTGGATTGAGGTTGGGTGCCTGCTGCTTTTTCTGCTTTTCTGTTCTCATTGCCTTCTTTGTGGGTGTTCAGTGACTGGACAGCTGGAGTTCAGAGCCTGCAGCACCCTGGCATTAAAAAAAGAAGGAAAAAAAAAAAAAGATATAAGCACATGCTACAAAATCCCACTTCTGCAGCAGCCACAGGTACTCTGCAGCTTGCAGTGTTTTGCTTTTAAGTTCCTCTTTCCCGCTTCACGATGTTGTTCTTTTCCACCTGTGAAGAAAGAAAGGCGGCAGAAATCTCATCTGTGGGCTGTGTGGGTCCGGTTCATGCCGTGGGTCCTCCCTCCGGAGGCATCCGTGCCCCGCTCGCAGGCGGGATGCCCCAAGGGCCGTGACTTCTTGCCTGGGTGGCTGTTTGTACCGAGACCTTCCAGCATTTGGCAGGTCAGCTCTTCCAAAGAGATCTTTATCGTAACAGTTAGAACGGGAGTCCTTGCTGTATTGAAAAACCTGAAAGGAAATAGCACCCTGTGCGAACTGTGGCTTTGTGCACACTTAGGTAATGGGCTATCAATCAAATTTAATTAAGACTGTGGTAACCGCAGAGTTTTACTCCCTTTTAGTTCAGCTACGACACGGGGAAAAAAGTTTTATCTTTACAAGCTGCTCTTGCAGAAGCTATTGCTGTGATCGCAGTTAAGCCCTTGTCTTTAAGGCAAAGAAATGAGTTTGCTGCTTTTATACAGACATTTCTTGCCCCTTGGCCAACTCCAGAAATAGCAGCGGGGTCCCCAGGAGCGAAGCGCGTGCCTCGAAGCAGCAGTGTCGGTCAGCGCGCTTCGTGCTGCGGAAGGGCAGCGTTCCGCCAGCTTTTCTCTCGTGCAGTGCTCTCACGTCTGCCTGCTGTAGGAAAATGGAGCCCGTGCTCAGGTTTCCTTTCAGCCTCTGCATCCTGTGCCTGAGGCCCGCGGGCGTGCAGGAGCTCCTTCTGGAGCGGGTTCGTGCAGCGGCCGCCCTGCTGTCCCCTTGCTTCCTGCGGCTAGGTGCAGGATTGGTGGTGGGGAGGAAACACAAACTTTGTTGTTTGCCTGTTTCCTTTGTATGGTTATGCGTGAAGCCCACGGAAGAAACTTTGCCGCGGTTCTGCCAGCAGCAAAATCTTGGCTCCGCAATGGTCAAGGGTTCAGCAGCAGGGAGAGATCAGACTGCACGCTCTCCTCCACCGGGACCAGCATGCGGCGAGCACCCGGCGCGGGAGAGAAAAGGAGCGAGCCTGCACGCGTGTTCACCGCTGGTGGTTTTTGCAGCAGCGTTCCTGCTGCTCGGGGCACGCCGTTCACCAGCAGCACTGAAGGTACATCTGCACCGAAAGCCAAGCAGGGAGCCCGGCCTTGCGGTCAGATGGGAACGGGCTCCTGGCTCCTGTGGCCGTGCAGCCAAGGCGAGGAGCCTGGGTGTGCCTGTGCCTCAACGCTGGGGGGAAGAACCCCCCCAGCAAGCATCAGTCCCCTCCAGATAACGCTCGCCTTCATCGCTCTGTGCTCCCAGCTGGTGGCCGTGTGTTAAATGGCGTGCTCTACTGGCTTGGACCCTTCCTCGGTGCTTGCGAGGGATTTTGGCTAGCTGCAGGGCGCTGCAGAGCGTTTATGGTCACGCTAAAAAAACCAAGGAGCGGGCTGTTGGGTTTGTTTGGTGAAATCAATATTAAATTTAGTTTCTTTCTAACTGGGAAAGGCATGCGTGCTTTGTAGTGTGTTGGGTAATTATCTTGAAATGAGGAGCAGGTCTCTAAATGTAAAGGACGCGGAGAAGGAACGCAAACATTTCCTCAGTACCAGGCGTGGAACAATAGCTCATTGTTGGGAGGAAGGGATTGCAGAAAAGCAAGCAGACTTGTAGAAATCAGGGTTTATTTTCCATAGCTTACTATTTATATTGCACTTCGAGGCTCTTCGGGAACTAGATGTCCAGTTCCTGGAATGTGTGTCCCTTAGTCGAGGAGGGTTCGGTGCGAGCAGAGCCTGCTCTTTCAGTTCACGTTTGTTAATAGACAATGCCCGGGTTACGGGCTGCTTGGAAAGCTCGCTGTGTTCATGCGAGTCCTCGCTCTCCCCCTTGCAGCTTGGCAGCTGAGGAGACGTCCCCTAAAGAGACAGTACTCTTCTTCCTCCCACCCTCACTTCTTTCTGCTATATATCGGGCTGCTGAATAGGCTTGCATTGACCAGAAAGACAAAGAAGTCTTTCAGGCTCTAGCTTTAGCCACAGCCAGTGTGCTGTGGGCTTTTGTTAATACTTTCAGTCCCCCCTTTCTCTTTCAGCAGCCCTCACTCTCATTGTTAATACATTTCAGGAGCAGCAGTGATATTTCTGCATTCGTTTTGTTTGCTCAGTTTGCAGGAGAAGTTGCAGAAAGCCGGGAGAGAACGCGTATCTCGTGGTTCGCTGTGGAGTGTTTTCTGTCGTGCCTTTCGCAAAGAAAAGTGGATCGCGTAAACAGATCCTGGCAAAGCCTCGCCGGAGCGGGACGTGGTGGTAGAGCGTTAATGCCTGTGCGGGCTGCGTGCAGGCAGAGGCTGAATGGCTTGTTCCAGTGCTCGGGAATACCAAATGGCTTCCCCCCGGCTGGATCCGTCTCCATGTTGTCCTGTTTTTGTTCTTGCATTAGCCAGCTAAAGATGCAAGCTCGTATTAAAACAGCTGTTTTTGCTAAGTGGCAGTTATGCAGTCGGAGAGAATTGTTCAACAGTTGTAAATTCATTCAGCATCATCCGAAACGACTTCATGTGCCGCTTGTGTCCCCAGCGGAGGGGGGCGCGCTCCCTCCTACCGAGAGGTTGAGGCAAGCGAAAGGAAAGCTCCTTTTCCATTTCTGTGCTAATAAATCTGAAAGCTACTGGTAGGTGCTCTCTAATCGTCACGAAACATCAGTAGGGGAATTAATTCCTGGAAATAAAATGTTAGGAAGCAGCTGATTGAAAGGGCTGATGTAAAGGAGGCACGCAAAATAAATGTAAATGCTGCCGAGAGTAAGGATCAAGGTAGGAGGGTGGTTGTCTGGGGGGAGTGTGCCCCAAAAGCAAGTGTTCTGTTGGGTGAGACTCACTGGGAGAGTGGGACAGTGATGGTTCGATTGTGCAAATGAGCTGCTGTCAGCAGTACCGTCGCAATCAAGAGATGACCACAAAGGCTTTGGAGCCTCTCAGCGCACCTCTTTTTCCGGAAATAGTTGGATTTTCGGTACTCTAAAGCAGTGTTTGATGGCATGACAAGCTGCGTCGTCTTCGCCTCGCATCTCCTCAACTAGAGCATAAATTCTGGAGTTCAGAGAAATAAGTGAGGCGGTATTTCTGCACCTCTTACAGGATAACGTAACTCCCTGTGGTGGATGTGTGGCAGGCAGGAAGAAAAATGGCACTCGGAGCTGTGGAGGGGCTCGAGCAAGTGGCAGAAGAAATACTTGTCACGAGAGCAAGACTTATTTTGTTCCTAATGGAGGGTGACTCTGACTCCTTGTAGATGGATGCTGAGCGCACAGCTTCGAACTGGCTGGGAAGGGGAGCCCTGGACGTGACCGTTCGTCACCCCCACAGCCAGCTCCAGCCTCCCTACCTGGGGACGAGCGACTGCCTAACTCTGCCCTGTGGGAAAGCGCACACGGGTGTGCAGTCCTTCCTTTAAGGCCCCGAAGGCTTTAAAATCCGTAGTCTCTTAATAAATCAAACCAGCTGCAGACGGATGCATTGATACAGGGATGCAAGGTCCGAGAATGTGCCGGGGTCGGCGTCTCTGGGCCACCTGTCTTGAGGGGCACATGGCTGCCCGATGGCAGTGCCTTTGAGCATCTGGAGCACCTGTTTTTCAGTGGTGCGTTGCTACAGCGTTTTAGTAGTGTTTTCTGAATCAGCGTGTGCCCCTGCGCGTGGGCACCTTGACACCGCTCTGTGAAATGGGGAGGAAATGGGTTTTGAAATACTCTGCCATCCAGAGAAACGTAGGCCTGGTTAGCGTCATTGCTCGTGGGGAGGAAGTTCTCAGCCATCTCGAAGTTAGTTTCTCATTTGGAAGGCTTCCTTTACCATGTGACCAGAAAAAAAAAAGCGATACTTCATTAATTGCTCGAAAGGGGATCCTCTAGCCAGGGAAAGCTTCACAAGTGGCCTGCCACACAATGCAAGTGCTCCGTGTGCCCTGGTGAATGTTGTCTTTAATTCTGTTGCTCTTGTCGGAGGGTCTGGTTCTAGTTTTTTTTTTTTTTTTTTTTTTAAGCTTTTGTAAGAAAATGCCTGGGGTAAAATCACTGTGTGGCAGTGAAGCCCAATAGGGGGAGTCTGAACGTTAAATAAAGCCTTGTCTGAATTCCTTCCAATTTCCTGTACAAAGAGATGAGCCTTGCCGCGTGTCTAGGAGGCTAATAAATTTAGGCTCTTGCGGATCAAAGGGGAAATGAATTTGAAGGCCTAGGGGCCTTTGCTGTACTTGAAAGTATGGAATGTGATTGTGAGACAGCACTGAAATTGTCCTTTCTACATTTTTTTTTTGTAAATTCATGCCCAAACTTTCCCAGCGAAGTAGAAATGAGTTCCACCGAGTGTAACTTGGTGGGAGAGGGTTCGCACCTCGGGTCGGCCCGGTCGGGTGGATTTTGTCCACGTGAGGCACGTTGTTCTGAGCCGCCCTGCCCCACCAGACCGCAGCGTGCCCGGGATGCCGGGGCGGTTGCTGAGGGTCGCTGTGAAAATCCGCCGGGTCGCTTCGTCCGCGCCGCGGAAACAAAGCCCGGCGTGTTGGCTAGCTTGGTTTTCTTTCTTTGTGGGGGGAAATCTGCCATCTTCCTCCGCAAGCCTTTCGGGAAGGCTGCTGTAATAAAACATCGTTTTATTACGTTTTGACCTTGGGTGCCCCTTTTACTGCTCCTTTTTCCTGTCTTTGATGTCTGAGCGCTGCATATTTGTGGTGGTTTCCACAGGCATGCGCTGCGTTCAGGCAGACGCGACTGCGCTTCCGGCCCCAGAACGCCGGCGCTCGGACTCGGTTCTGATTAGCTGGAGCCCGGGGAGGATTTTAAAGCATCGCCGTCGGCCCGGAGCTGTCGAATGGGCCCGTTAATTACCAGGGGCGCTGTAAGAGCCTGGAGGTGGGGAGCAGCTCTGTGATGGACCGAGGGCATCGATGCTTCCGTCACGTAGGCAAGTTGGGAAGGAGCTTCACCAGAATGGCCCGGTGTCGTGACCTCTAAATTACACCAGGGATGGCTCCTTTGGACAGGGACAGGGACAGCCCGTGGCTTTGTTCCTGTAAGCCTTCCCTGCTCCAGACAACCAAGTCCAAGCGCGTGGATGTTAACGCTGGCTTCGCTCAGCTGGCAGAAGCAGCCGTGGAGCGCCTCTCGTGCAGAGGGATCCAGGAATCCAGTGTATTGCACATGTGCATTTGACTCCTGTGGTGATAGAAAACGCCTGCAGCTGCTAAAGCTTGGTCAATAGCGGCCTTCCTGTTCGGGCTGATATCGGAGAAAGCTGTTCTGTTTCCCTGACGTGGCTCGGGTACAAAATGCAGGAGATGAGTCAGGACGAGACAAGATGAACCGCTGCCGTTG
The DNA here is from genome assembly GCF_011077185.1 of Oxyura jamaicensis. NCBI lineage: Eukaryota > Metazoa > Chordata > Aves > Anseriformes > Anatidae > Oxyura > Oxyura jamaicensis. The sequence goes on along the minus strand of NC_048913.1, from coordinate 7,889,799 downwards.
TTTTACCGGGGTCTGGTACCGTGAGATGCCAGGTTTGCACACCACTGCTGGGGTAGCCCCATGGGTTTTCATGGATTCAGAATAATTTGATCGACTCTCCTTTTGTAGGTCCTCACATCCTCTTCCTTAGTTTCCCCTCCTATCGCTGTGTTTTCAGCTCCAGGTCTTCTGCTGAGAAGTAAATCTGGACTTGCGTTCTCACATCCTCTTACTAATTCTCATAGCACCGCTTTTCACGCAAACTCTTCCGTTTCAGAGGTCTGTCTTCTTGAGGTCTGTTTTCATTATTTTTTTAAATCCCCTTTGAAAATGTGAACCTTCTTGGAAATAGCTGCTTTGTGTAGGGTTGTGGGCCAGCTTGGCGTGGCCCCGCACCAAAACTCAGGCTCCGCAGATCAGCTTCGGGAGGCTCTGTTACTGCCTTTGCTAAGTAGCCACTGGATCTAAAAAGCTTTTCCAAGGATCAGAACCCCAGAGTGCTCTTTCTCGTGGCTCAGCGTGTTGAGCGGCGACATCGTTCGCCCCGCTCGCGGCGGTGAATCCGGAGGTGCACGGGCGCCAGGCTCGGCGTTCCCGCTCCACTCAGGTCCCTGTGCGTGCTTCGCCCTGAGAGGTGAGCAGTGTTAGAAGCCCCTGGGCTTCAAAAGCAGGCAGCACTGCTCCAGGTGGGGTGTGCGGACTGCCCGAGGACGCTCTCCTCCACTGGGAAGACCGGAGCAAGCTGAACGAAGCGGTGACTTGCAGTCCATCGAGCGTGCCCTGCTCGGTGCAGGGCAAAGGAGGAGAGAGACAGCTGAAACCTAAACGGAACCAACTTCAGTGCTCGCTCAGCACGTCGCTCTAACCTCTCATGGCTCTTGCTGTGACGGTTTTAGGAAGTTGAGAAATGCCTTCTTCCTCCCGCCTCATCTCCTGGAGGTTGCGGAGATGTGCCCGCAGCTCAGCCGCACTTGAAAAAGCGAGGCTGGGGGATGCTGGCAGGTACCGCGCTCCAGGTCTGGCTGGAAGCAGAGAGTGATTTCCTCCGGCTGAAGCCCCAGGTGAGACCTCGGCTCTCGTGTGAATCATCGGGGCCAGCAACAAACACGGTAACGGAGTGCCAGGCCTGCTGCCCCGAGCACCCACACCGGTTTCTGTGTTCTTAAGACGTCACGGAACAGAAACGGTTCTAGAAAAAAGAGCTGTTCTGATGTCTGCAGCGGAGGGGACTAACGCCACGGAGGGGAAAAAATGTGATTATTACTTTGAACTTCAATGAACATAACAGCCTCTCCTGCAGGACGATGATGAGATAGCTGGTAGTGGTAAAAACTTGCCAAAGCCGGTCATTCAGCGTGTGTTTGGGTAACTTTTAAAATGGAGCAGGTAAACGCAAGGCAAAATAATGTGAAATTAAAGCAGTCTGAGGGGGAGCCAGACTGCACCCGTAATAAAACTAAGGCCTTGCAGTAATTTTTAATAGAGGCTGCATGGTGAAACGTTAACTTCTTTTGCTTGAGCTCTGCTCTGCACCCTTAATGTTTCTTTTTCCCCTTGGCTGACGGCCCTGTTCCTGTGCCTGTCGTGAAGTAAATGGCCTTGCTGTGCATGTTTCCAGATCTCAGCACATCTCAAATTCCCGTCGCTGCTTGGAGGCTCCTAAAGAGTGCTCAGATTTTTCCTTTCAGGAGCGCCTGCCTCCCTGGATGGCCTGAAGGGCTTTGCTGGCTTCTTTCTTCCACTCGTGGGTTTTTCGGTTCTGGAGGCGTAAGGCAGGGGCACGCTGTGTTTGAGCAGGAGGGGGCTTTCCTCAGGTGCGGCTTCCTTGTCTGTCGTCGTTCGTGTTTGCCCTTCCCAAGGAGAAACAAAGCTTGACTGCACCGGTCTCTTCAACAAAGAACAGAAGTCCTAAAGGGTTTTTCTTCGCAGAGCTGTTTTCTGTGCAGTATCTAGGACTTTTTGGCTAGCGAGATGGGAGAGAAACAGCCTCCCATCACGGATTGAAGTGAGATGGCAGCCTCGAGGATTTGCACTTGTAGTGGCAGCTGGCGGTTATGTTGTCCACCCGAAGGAGCGGCAGCTGCCCCGGCCCCTGAGCCAGGCGGCGCTGGAGGCGGCGAGGAGCTTCCCCTGCTGCCGCAGGGCTCCGGGTGCAGGAGGCTGCTCCAGCCAAGCCATAAACAGTGCGTGATGCCCACCCAGTGGAGTCCGTGCTTCTCTTGGAAACCAGCCTTCTCTGTTCCTCTCTGCACAGATCCTTACCTGTCCTCGCAAAAGTGTTGTTGTTGTTGTTGGTTTTTGTCCTGATAGTTTTTAAATGTGATGTAGTCCTGGTGGTGCAGGCTTCTCTTTGGATGCGTTCTGTTGCAGCTGACTAAAAGGCCTCCTGTTGGTTCATCTGGACATGCTAAGAAGCATCTCTGAGCACGTTTGGTGCAAGGCAGCTAAATGTAAGCGTGCATTTAAACAGCAAAAAGCCTTTTTATGTAGACAGGGCCGAGTACTTCAGGCTATAGCAAGTTTGATTAAATGAATCAGGGTTCAAGGTCCGCAGATCCTGCTGGGGATTTCCAGCCGGGTTTCCCCTTAAAGAGAGCTGTTGGCTGTGACTGGGGTGTGGGCAAAGATTGTGGTGCGAGATGGAAGAAAGCCGGCGTCAGAAAAAAGAAGAGATGACTGATGAAATAGCTGACCTTGCTAAATACTTTATCTTGGCAATACGCTCTTAAAATTTGGAGGAAAACCTCACAGGATGTATATACAATCACTTCTGATTCTATTTAAAATGTGAAGAGAGATCACACAATATTTCACTGAGCTGGAGAAGCCTCTCCGACAAACGGACCCAGTGCTGGGTGCCTAAGGATCCTTGTACCAAGGCATCAGGTAGCGGGCGTGTTGTAGAAGCACTCAGGTAGAAATAATTAAGTAAATCTTGAAATAGTGTTGTTGTGTTGTTTTTTTTTTCCCTACAAATGATTCCTACTCTGGGGTATCTATTTTCAATTAATCCATTCAGTGACTACGTGTGAAAAGTTGTGAATAGCTTAGCTCAGCTTGGACATCTGTAAGCTTTAATTAGCTGAAATGGTCTCTGAAGAGGATTGTTCCGCTGTATCGGGATGCTCTTCCCTTGTACAAAATGCACTTCTTCCTTTTGCCTAGGAAAAACTCAGTTTTCTCTGCAGAATCTTAGAATTTGCTACACTCTGGTCTGCTGATACTTAGAAGTTATTTTTGGAAACGGGATTAACCAAAGTGCTTTAGATTAAATGGAAGATTTACCTAGCCTCAAGGTAGATTTTTTTCCCCTCCTGATCACGTGTTGCTAATGATCAGGCGATGAATTTGGACTGGGAAGCGTGGGGCTGTGGATGCGGCTCTGCCCATCCTCTGTGCCCCCTGCAGAGAGGCGCAGCTGACGTTAACCGGGCGGTGCTGAGCCAAGGGCAAGGGCAGCAAAACTGCTGGCAGCTTTGGTACCCAGCTGCCGCAGGTGGTGGTGGTGGCTCTTGTGTGTGTGTGTTAGAAGAAATGTTTTGATTTTTGGAGAAAATCCCCTTACTCTGGGTGTTGCAAATGTCTGGAGGACGTCGTTCAAATGGGTGCAAAGCTTCCGGACGCTCCTGAATGCTGCTTCTGGTACAGTGTTTAAGGAATGTATTTCGGAAGTGTCTGGGGGAATTAAAAGTTAATTTGCTGGTAGCAGGCAGCATAAATGCACTTGAAATGCATGAAGTGAGCTTTTCCTCGCCTGAAAAAGAAGGGCTCTGCTTGTCCGTGCAGGTACGGGCTGACCTCGGGTGTGCTTGGCTCCTGCAGCGGAGTGGTGGGAGCAGAAGCGGTTATTGCAGCTCTCCTGCCATCGAACAACATAATTTGCTGGGAAAAGTCTTAGTGCATTGAAATCTCGTTACTTGCTGCGAGCATGGGGAAGGACGGAGGGTGACATGACGGGAGGAACAGGGAGGGAGGGATACCTTTCATCTTAAAGCATTATGGAAGATTATGGAAGGAGAGCTCTTTATACGGATAGGGGTGTGAGAACTGGAAGCCTCACACAGCGCTTTGGGCGTCCATGGAAAATTCTTTCAAGGTAAATCTGCTTAAAAATCTACATTTCTCTGTATTTTTGCGTTGTGACTTGGGGATGCTTTAATTGTTCCTGAATTAAAGAGGCTTTAATATTTCCCCCAAAATCAGATTGAACCCGCAGCCTTAGCGCTGGGTCAAATAGCCACGTGTGCAGCCGCTGAGGTTCCTTGCTACGAGGCCAGTGCCTGAACACGCTTCCCCTGCTGGCACGCACTGAGCTGCGGTGCCGGGTGCAGGCACGCTGCCCGCTGGTGCCGCAGCTCCTGGCCTGAAACCTGGTCCCTGCCTCAAGGGAGCTTTCCAGCTAATGGAGACTTGGGCCCGGCATCTGAGATAATACGCCGTATCTCGCAGGAGTTTAGAACAGAGTGCAGCCAATTTCACAAGCTGCCGCTAAATTATTCTTTCAAAGCTGTGCCAGATAACTCCTCGCACCGGAGGAGCACACGCTGGAGCCTCCTGAGCAAGGAGTTTTAGAATAGCTGGTGGAGACCTGCAGGGACATCCTCCGGTCCCAGCGCCGCTTCCTTCTGCGAGGACCTCCGTGTGAAATCACCTGCGCGGTGAGAGGGAGGCAGCTGGGTAGCAGCCAGCATTGGGGGTGGTTTTGGACAGTCCTGTCCCGTGCTCCCCCCTTGTGATGCTGCGGGCACTGCCAAGTTCCCCGTGGCTGTGGTGGAGACGAGCTGCTTGTTAGCAGGGCAGGGGCCGTGCGCGCTGGAGCAGTGTCTGGGCAGGAGTCTCGTGTGGAGGATGGCTGAATGACAGTGACCTCCTGCGTTACCTCTGCAGGGATGAGAGCGCGAGGACTTGAGCCTTCTGTTGCCAAGAGCGCTATGTTAACCTCGCTAACTGCGTTACCTCAGTGCAGGTGGCGAGGCTGGGCTAAATCGCCTTGTCAACTGTAAGCTTGGGGCTCTTTGAAGTCTTTTTTTCTTTTTTTCCTCCCCTGCCTGTGCACCCCACAAGAGCTGGTGGAGAAACTGCTGGATGTAGGACCAGGACTTCGTGTCGGGCTGGCGGCGGGTCCCCAGCCAGCGACGTGGTGGAGGTGCAGGACGTGCGCTGCGAGAGCCACGTGGAACAGAAGAGCCAGGAACTTCAGTCGCTTGTGCAGTAAATCTTGCTACCCTGAGCTTCCCTGTCGTCAGCAGAAGCTGATGTTTTACTTGAGCGTGGCGTTGTTTGTGTTTTGTTTCCTGTTTCGTTGTAATAACGAGAAGGGCTGCGTTAAGTGGTCTTGTTCTGGAGCGTTTCCAGAGGTGAGTGGCAGGCAGCCTGCAGGCTGTGTTTGTGTCAGGGCCGCAGAAATCAGTGCTTGGGTGACAGAAACGTCAGAGCTGGGCCTCATTTCTGAGAATAGCAGGGGTGTAATAGCTGCATAAAATCTTCTCATTAGAAGAAGCAGCTGAGCTATTCTGACTTGTGAACTGCCACTAAAACGCTAATTACTTCAGCATGAGGATGTCTGGAAGAGCCTCTTGATCAGAAATCTTGAAGGCTTCTCCTGTTTGGGCACTAACACGTCCCAGGAAGTAGATTCAGAGTAGCTAATCCATAACCTGCCGACCCTGCAGCACTGGTAGGAAATGGCTTTCGTCGTGAGAATGCAGATGTGTGGAGCATCGTGCAGCGCAGGAGGTGAGGTGGTAGGTAGGAATGGGCACAGGACAAAGTTCGTGGTTACACAAAGGCACGCTGCTCACGTCAGCCACCGCTGCCAGCCCCGTCCCACAAACACCACGCTTACAGGAAGCCCCAGCAGGATGAACAGGGCTCAGAGGTGGATTTTTCCACCCCAGACACACTGTCCAGGTCAAAAATAAGTGACTTACCTCAGCACTTGGGTTGCAGTTGAAAAAGACGGAGATGAAGTAACAAAATCAAGTTGCCCTTAGAAACGCACGTGTGTTGGGGAACGTAATTGATGGGGTTCTTGTTGTGTTTGCACTGACCGGGTGCATCGGCTGGCAGCTCCCCTGGTAACTCCCTCCTGACGCCTTGCAGGCTGAACGAAATGCATCAGGGCGAGCTGAGGTCTGTGGATGATTTACGTGCTGGTGAGCTGTCTCCACTTCTTTTTAATTTAGAGATGCAAAACCGAGCCTGAAAGTAATGAGCTCCAGATAATTAGGTGCTTGTCTGCAGGTGTAACTCTTGCAGCTGCCTGCAGCTGGTGCTCTTAATATTGCCCATTTTTATTTGAAAGCATCGTGGAGTGAATGAGATCCTGGAAACACAGCTAATTTGCAACAAAGGTTTTTTTTTTTTTTTTTTTCTGTAACCTTACCCCCAGCCTCACTCGAGCGTTCCTGTTGGGCTTGGCTGTGAGACGCTTCCCGCGTGGACCGAGGGCTGAAAGGAATGGTGGTGCTATGCAGCCAAGTGCTGTGGTACACGGCGGTGTTGCCTGGGCTGCGTCGTAGATTGACGAAAGGCTTGATGTAATTCATCATCATTAACGATTAGCCAGACGGGAAGCAGGATCTCAGAGTCCTGCCTTGGCAATAAAAGGGTTGCGAAGGCATTGCTAGCGCAAAAAACGCAGCGCGACGTATTGCGAGCGGCAGGGAGGTGAGTGAGGGGCACGGTGCGGTGTGGGCGTGCGTAGAAGAACGAACTCGGGAAGGCAGATTTTGTGGAATGGGTATTTTAAAGAGCCTGTAAGTTGGAGGACGCGGAGGTGTGCCCGGGTATAAGTAGGCCGCGTGCTCCAACGGGGCCGCTGCGGTGCGGGCAGCACGGCTGGGCTGCAGGAAGCGCTGCCTGTGGGCCTCGCCTGCCGGCCTCGCGTGCGGTCGGTCCGTGGGCAGCGCGTGTCAGCGGGGCAGCGCGCGGCGTTAACCCGAGGAAGCAGGGGTCAGTCCGGATAGCTGGAGGAGCGGTGGCAACGCCAGGAGAAGGAGAGGGAGATGGCGCCTCTCAGGAGGCCGGTGAAGTCATGTTTTCTTTTCAGGCTGTAATTTTCAGAGGAGCCTTGGGAAGCTCGTCTCCCGGCGGCCGTCGCGGTTCCTGGGGACCTGTGTGCCCCTTTCCTTCTGAACCCCCTCGCTGCTGCCCTGTTGTGCTCGGTTCAGTGTGAGCCCAGATCAGCTAACGTGGCAGGCAGAAGGGAGAGGACGTGTTTGGGATTACTGGAGAGCAAGAACTGAGATTAACGATACGTAGTTAAGCAAAAAGCTTAAGGTGAATTTCAAGAAAAGTTCTGCTAAAAGGGAGAGTACTCACTGAGCGTAATCTGGGGTAAGGAACGGCGGCCTGGTTGCTTGCAGCGCTTGGTTCTGGACACATCTCTGGGGAGATGATGCTTTGAAGAGGGACGGAGGAGCCTTATCGCTTCCCGGTATCCGATAGCGCGGCCGGGGATCGAGGAGAGCCCTGCAGGCAGTCATTTCAGAGGAGGCAACTGCAGCTCGTAAGGGACCGGTGAGACGGTGCCACGCAGGAACAGTATTCCTGTAAGTACGCTTCTGTTACCAAAGGCAAAGCCGTGCTTATTTAAGGCATTTATTGCAAGCATAAAATAGTTCGTAAATGAAAACTTAAAGAGATGCTGGTATTACTGTTTAATACAGAAAATAACATGATGGATTAAAAAGGTAGTTTACACAAACACTTCATTGATCCACTTAAAATTTATGTGTTTGACAAATGGCAATTCAGCTGGGAACATTGACTCCGCATGTTGCAGTAAGGATCTTTATACTAGGCCATAAAATGTTGAAACAAGCTTAATAATGGCTTTTGCCTTAAAATCCTTCTGGCTATAAGTAAGTACAGAAGGCGGCGAATCCTGCTTATGGTTTGCATCTATTTACACGCGTAGGGCGGTAATGATGTTCCGTTACAGAGCTCACTAATTTGAGGCAGCGTCCCCACCATAAACTCTGCTGCTGCCATTTTACAAACATCTTGTAAGGTGTTTTTATTTTTTTAAAGCATTTAACTAGTCAGTAATATGTCCGTAACGCTGGAATTAAGGATTGGTGTAAAGACGACAAGGCTTTGTGAGGAACTCTTCACCTGCAGCTCTTAGCGTTTGACCATATTTCTGGGTGCTCATGCCAGAAAAAAGTTCTTTGTGTTTTTCCCCACTAAAATAACAGTAAACACAAAGCACTGAAGCAGCGATGCTCCGTTCCCTTATGACCTGTGATGCACCCAGCGCTCTGCATCATACTTCATTTTGACATCTAATGCGCGAGACAAGCTGAAGCCGTCTAAGAAAACCAGATGCAACCACTGCCTTAACACACGGACTGCTCGTCTGGGCTTTGGCTGGTAGGCACGGCCCCCCAGAAGGAACGTGCCAGCAAAAAACTCGCAGCCAGCCAAACAAAGCCCACATCACCCCAGAAGCAGATCCGTGCAGGCAGGGGCTGTCGCACGCCCGGCAGCGTGCGTTTCTCAGGGCTGGAAGCGCCACCGGAGGCAAGCAGTGGGAGGGTTACGAGAGGCTGAGCACTCGTCGGTTCTCGCGAAGCCTTTAAACATTCCCCAGGGTAGTTGAACCGTGGCTGGCTTTGATTTTTGTGATGTTAACTGTCTGACGTTTCTTATTAGTAAGGCTGCGTGGCTGTGACGTGCATGAGGTGCTAGGTTTCTGCCAGACAGCTGGAGGGGCGAGGAAGGCAGGGACAGCAGGGGGAAACCAGCGTCGCTCGGGGAATCAGGGGCTTGATCCTGCACACACACGGGACTGAGCTGTGGCTGTGGGCAGCGGTGATCCTGGCGTTGCCAAAGTTTAGAATCGTTTGTGTTGCATCTTGACTGTTCCTTGGGTGAGGTTTGCAGTGTTTGGTCGCAGAGAGGGTGGGTGGCACCGCTGTGATCAGCGTTGTTTGCCCTGTGCTTAACGTGGCACGTCACTTGGTAGGGGCTGTTGTTTACAAAGGCTGTAGTGGCGCTGGGTTTCCTTTCCTTGCTTCTGAAAGGCAGCCTGTCAGGAGAGCTGATTTTGAAGGGAAAATTGATTCATGAAGTACTCGCTAAACAAACGTGTTTGTGCTGGTGCCTGCTGCTGCCTTTGTAACTGCTTTGGTGTAGCAAGCAGTTACTTTGGAGCAGGAAGCAAAGAGAAATGATTTGCAAAATCTTTTAAGTGAGGAGCTTGTGCTGTGAGTCAGTTCTCCTTCCGACAGGGAGCATCGAAGGGTTCCCAGCTCTGCAACCCCAGAACACTGCAGGGCCGCGGGATTCCTGTTTGCAGCGCGCGGTGGGTGAATTTCCCTCCTTAGCTTACGCTCGCTTTCTGAAGACGCCAGCCCGCTTTGATTCTGCGCTGTGTGAGCGTGCTGAGCAGAGCACGGCCGGCTCCTGCTCGTCCCCGGAGCGTGCAGTGCCGGGGCGGAGGGACCCCTGCAGCGGGGCCGTGCCGGCGGGAGGCAGCGCGCCTGGCAGAGGCAGCCCCGAGCCGAGCTCACCGCAGGTAAGGGGGAGCGTGCCCCCCAAAAGGCCCCCCCTGCACTGGGGGGAGGCAGGGGGGCAAGGAGGGGATGCTGAGGGTGTGCCAGCCAGCTGCTGCTCTCCCTTTTCACCCTTTAAGTCAGGCACGGGGTTCCTGAACCCACGGAACGGGGTGCGTGTGCTGCTGGCGTGTTCCCTCCAGCCTTTTAAGTGGGCCTTAAATAGAGAAGGGGCGACAGGAGGGAGCTGCGCCCCTTTACCAGCTCCGTGCCGTCCCAGTATCTCCCTGCGTGAAGGAGTTCCTACAAATTCCTTGTACCAAAATGCTGAAAGAAGTGCCGAGGGCTTGAATTTGGTGTGGTTTCTTGCCCTTCCGTCATCTCACCCGATAGCTTTATCTCGGCTTTTTCAGCCGCTTAACGCGGGGTTTTGGTGCAGGCGGGAACACGCATCGGGGTTGTGTAACCCCGGGGGAGCGGGTGGAAGACTTGAGGATAAAAGTCATTAGTTCTGGAATGTTTCCGTGTGCGTGTTTGCATACGTGCCCTTGGGGCCTTGCAGATACCTTTATTCACGTGAGAAGCTGTGTGCTTCTAACAGGAAGCTGGAAGAGAGGGAAGGGGGTATCAGGGAGTGCTAAGGATAAAATACCTCTTAGCTGCTGAAAGTGAGGTTAGGTGAGAAGCGCCGTTTGAGGGAAAATGAATCTGTTCTGGAGAACAACCAGAATAGTGTTACCCCCCCACCCCCCCCTTTCGGTCCTGGGAAGACCAACGGAGCAGAGAAACTGGCGAAAGCTGTTCTGTGCCGTGGTACCTGTTTTCAGGCTGTTCATTGCCTGGACGTGGAAGCACACAGGATCTTGCGGTATTTCGGTTTTGTGGCGTTATTAGAGCAAGACAACGAGGGGGAGATTGCTGCAAGAAATTCCTGCTGACTCTTGTTGAGGTGCTGTGCGTTTGTCGGTGTCTCCGAGCGCTCCAGCTGACAGCGCTTCTGCCGGGGGTTTTTAATCGCCTTACGGAGAAGCCGCACGTTCTCGCTGTCCTCAGTGTGTGGTTCTGGCTAATTAAAAGACACTGTCCTCCTTTTACGGAGAATTTTGGTTTCAAGAAAAATTCCGCTTTGTTTCCAAATGGCATTGCAATCTTTTGCCTGCCTTCTCCCACTGGATCTTTAATAGCTCCTGAAATTCCCCAGCTTGTAATCACTGCTGCAGCCAGATGGGGACTGGGTGGAACTCCCACTGCATCTGCGCCCGCCTTGGTTAATCTGCCAGAGGTATCTGCCTTGCGTGGATTTTCATAGATGTATTTCATGAGGTAATGAGCCCCATCCGGCAGCGGAGAGAATGCCGTCGGAGCTCACTGCTGCCTGGCGCCCTGCTGGCTCCCCCGGTTTCTGGCGCGATGCTGATGGAGGAGGGAGAGCTGTAGAGGGTGGCTCAGCCCGGCGGAAGCACGAGAAGCAGAGGCTGTAGCTCTGCACTAACCTGTCCAGATGTGGCTGAAGAGGTTCCCCCTTCCCATCCGCCTGCCTTTCAGCGCTCCTGCTCGCCAGCCTCGTCTTTGCTCCCTGCAGTAACGGAAGGATCCGTGACAACGGCGTGAGGTTTGGGTTCAGCTTTGCCGTTCCGCCACCCCCGTCCCACCCTCCTGGTGTGCAGCGGATCGTTTCGGAGATGCGGCTGCACAAATAGTTGAATCGAGCAGCTGAAGAGGGGGACGTGGGTGGCAAGGATCTGGGGGGGGCAGAGGAGGAGGGAAGGCGCAGGATCCTCCTGAATCGGATATAACCGTGCCAGAATAGTAACATGAAAGAGCTGCCTGAATTATTCAACATAGCCCTGTTGTATTTATGCCGTGGTTATTTAAGCTCTGCAGTAAGGAGCCAGGCTGGGTGATACCGTAACGCCTTGATGGGGGCAGCAGGGGGACAGCGTCCACGTGGGCTGTGCAGCATAGCAGCCTGGGGGTCTCTCGGCTGTGGCGAAGGGAGCTGAATTCTCCAGGTAGTGAAAGAAGAAGGGTGTCTCCAGAGCACGATGTCCTGCCTCCGAAGCTGCACGTAGGCGTGGATGTGACTGCTGCTGGATGAGGCTTCACTTCCCACCTGCCTGCTGCGACCCATTCACGTCCCGTGGCAGAGGCTCCCATGCTGTCCCTTTTAACCCACTTCTCTGGGAAGAAGAAAAACAACAACCAAAACCCAGCCTCGTTAGCACAAATCTGCTCATCATCGGCACAGCTCCTCTGGCTCCTCTGGCTTGTTTCTCCTGAAAAGGCTCCAACTGGTACTGAGTGCCCCAGGCTGCAGCCCCGCGAGGGGAGGGAAGGTGGCCCCGGCTGCCCAGGGGCCGAAGTGCAGCTCCGGGGGCTTGCAGGGAAGCTGCAGGGAAGCCGGTCAGGCCTGGCTGTTTGCAGAGTGTCTGGAGGTGCCAGAAGGCAGGTGCTGGAAATGATCGCTTTCTTCACCCATCGTATCTCATGAAGGCTTAGTGGAACTTAAGGCATTTTTGTCTCGTTGGTCTCGTGTCCAGGTCGAGTCCTTCACCAACAGGACTGAGAGGTCTTTTTTCAATCTGTTGAGGATCAGCACCTTCCAGAAGTGATCTTAAATGGCTCCCCAGACTCTGAAAATTCATCTGACTTGCTGACCCCACAGGGCAGCTCTCTTCCTGGGTGCAAAAAGCGAGGTTACTGTGCTCAAAGAAGATTATTTTCCCCTGGCTTATATAAGTTCTAAAATCAGAAAATAAATCCCAGCCTTCTTGAGGATGAAACAGGTTTTCCAAACTTGGGAACGATCCCGTGTGAGGTGGACATTGCTCAGTTGGTTGTCAGAACTGCCTCCAGATGGGAAATCTCAGCTGTGACAGAAGGGCAGCGTTTAAAGCCGTGCCTCTGCCCTTCTCAGAAGGTGGCTCGCAGCTGTGCAGGGTATGGCGACAGCAGGTAGCCGAACAGTTGTGGGTTTCTGTTCTGCACCCCGCAGCGGGACACGTGGACCTTTCAGCAGGAGCTCCGCGGCTCTTCCTCCTTGTCCAGTGTCACAGATGCCCCGGAGCTGCAGGGAGGAGGAGTGGCAGTTCTCTCTCGGGATGGCCGTGGCTCACGGCTTTCACAAAGTCAAAGCGTCGGGGATGTAAGGCCAGGAGACAGACGCTGAATATACTTGATAAAACCTCTTTATTTCATCAAATGGTACCATTTACGCATGAGTTGGCAAGTCTGCAAATTGAAGAGAAGCCTCAGACACTGCAAATAAATTCTTGCACTCATTAAAAAAAAAGAGATGTAGGCTGAGCACTGCCTTGGGAACCAGCGGTGCCAGATTCTTCTCTCCCGTTCTCTCGGTCGGTGCTGGCCGTGGGCGTGCTGCCCTACACCTGCCGGGCTTTAACGGGGACGTTACCTAACGTGCGGCGGGGCTGTGAGGTCAGACGGCCGCCTTTCTGTGCGTAATCCTCTAACGCAGGCTTTTCATCGCGCCTGTCCTTGGAACGTTAAATTAACGTGTAACAAAATCAGGATGTCTTTAAAACCAAACCTTTCAGCCTGCTTGATGAGGGCTGGCCCTCATGCGACGCGATCGGCAGTGCAGTGGAGTGGCGGTAGCCGGTCCCGCGCTGCCTTAGCTCTGGTCTACGAGGAGGAGACTTGGCTGGGACTGCTGCAAACGGCTGAAACTGCGGAGCAGGTCAGCAGGTTGCGTCCGAGCAGTCCGGCCTTCGGCCGTAACATTTCGTGCGTCCTGAGGAGGGGAGCAGGTGGGATTTCGATGCCTCGCTCACCATCGAGCCTCGTCAGCACCGGCAGTGTCGCTGCTGCGGTGCTGCTCCCTGCAGAGGTTTGGGCAGCAGGTTTGCACGGAGCTCACGTTTGTAGCACACGGGGAGGGCTCCTGCGAGACAACCTGGAAGTTAGCTTGAAAATCTAACTAATTTTCGCTTTTTCTCATTTTACCTAAACTCAACAATTGTGGTGGTTTTGTTTTTTCTTCCCCCTTTGAGAAGGAAAGAAGTGGGACACACAAGGGCTGTGACGCTGGGGCATCCCCCGTTACGTTGACGTGTGATTTCTGGTGTGTGTGCAAGAGGTTTGTTCCATCAGGCTGTGTGCGTTTTCCAGGAGACTTGATGTATCAAAGGTAAACAGGAAAAAAGTGAAATCTGACACGGCTTTTACTGGAACACTTGCTGGAGAGTTGAGCGTGGCTTCCTTGTGACAGCGAGTGGCATTGGGTAGACGTCTGCCAGACCCAAGGCCCCACGGTGTTAGCTAGGTGAGGAGGCTTTTCATATACTTGCATCCCCTCATTTGCTTCTTTCCACAATTAAAGTGGATTCTAGCTTTTTTGTTTGTTAAATGGTGGCTTTCCCTTATTTTTTCTCCTGGATTCCCACAACACCTTTCCAGTTTGAGGAAACGGCTGCAATTTGCCTTTACGTAGCATCAGAACTCAAAATCTACTTAAACCCTTTTTAGAAGCAGTTTTGGTGGGTGGACGAGGAAAGGAGTTGCTGGTTGAAGAGAGGCAAACAAGGAAACAATTATAACGCAATTCCAGCGCGGTTAGCAAAACAGGCTGTGCCTTTGTCAGAAAATGCCGTGCTGGTCAGCAGGGTTTGTCTCGCTGAATGTGGAGGGTTGGCGGGTTTGGGTTTTTTTCCCTTACTCTTTCAAAAAAAGACAAGAAAAAAACCACCAACAAAAACCAAACCAAAAAACCAAACCCCAGCCGACCGGAGCGGGGGGGTTCTCTCGACAGGCCCAAGACTTTGTAGAGTGTTCGACGGCTCGCTGGCTGGCGGCAGCTCTGGCTCTGGGTGTCGGTGGCATCGGTCCTGTGGACACCCGTCCCCTCTGGGCAGGGCTGAGGGCTCGTGGCTGCCCGGCTGCCTGTGGGTGCCGGGGCTTTGGCTGCCTGCCTGCGCGCGGAAGGGGCCCCCTGCCGTGACGGACGGTTCCCTGGGTGCGCATCCTGAAACGCGCCCCTTCCTCCACTGTTGCTTTCCTTAACCTGCTGTGTTGCAGAATCCCCCGAGGTCCTGTTCAGCAGCCCCTCGAGGACCGGATCTTCACTCCGACCGTCTCCGCTGTGTACAGCACTGTGAGTATCTGCGCGGGCCCCCTCCGCCTCCTGTCGCTCTGGCCGGCAGCGCGCTCTCCAAACACGAGGGAATTACGTGTATTTAAAAAAATAATCCACATTTTTTCACCTCCTAAAGTCAATGATGGTGGACAAGGGCCAGTAGGAAAACAAAATGCCTTTAGGACTCTGGGGTCCATTCCTTTTCTGTTAAGTGTCTAGTTTCATTTAGCAGATCTAGGGGTGAGGTTGCACTTGAACGAAAATGTTCCTGGAGACGTTTTCTGCCCGTTGGCTCCAGCTTCTCTGCCTCCTGCTTCTTGAACTCTGTCCTGTTGGAGTGTGGTAGCGGCTGCACCTTTCTACGGGTATCTTATCAGAAAAACAATCAAGAAGAGATTTGTTTTTCATGTTAAATGCTCCATTTAAAGTTACACAGAGAAAGGAATGTTTTGATCGTAGACTGCGTATCTGGGATAGGTGCTTCTGGCTCACCGTCCGACGTGATTGTTTATAAAGCTTGATTCTCGAGGAAATTTAGCTTAGAAATGTAGTGATGTTTATTTGTGAGCATATGATACCATTTTCCTTTATTCAGTTCTTTTTTTTCCAAATGGTAATAGCTGGAAGCCCGGTGTTATTTATAAGCTTTGCTAAATCAGCACAGCCATGGGAAAGTAATGTTTTGCTTTTCTGGTGGGATACTGCAAATATTTTTAATGCCAAAACCCACTGTTAAGCTGCTCTTTTAATTATTTGGAAAACAGGAAGAAAAGCTGTAGATGCAAGAAACTCCCCATGTTTGTGCGGTTAACTCAAGCTGCTTACAGACAAACAGAAGCTGCCGCCCAAGGCCTTCTCCTTCCCCTCATTCCCCTCGGTGACCAGCGAGGGGTTCCCGGCTCCGGGTCCTCCGTGAGGGCCTTTTGGCCCTCTCCTCCCCGGGCTGCAGGGACGGGCTCGGTGCTGGCCTCTCGGTGCTCAGCCGTGTCCCGTAGGGCCCGGGGGCGATGGCTGCAGCAGGGGCTCGGGGCGCTCGTGGTCACTGCCAGCAGCGGGTTTCCCTGTGGGTGAGCAGGAGAGGTCGGCTGCGGCTTGCAGGAGGGTTTTGGGATCCAAGGTCTGTGGCCCCTCGGCAGGCTCGAGCTGCCGACTGCTTTTGGTCTTCGCTAGCGCCTCGCGGGCGCTCCGTGCTCGATACCAGCACCAAACCCGCGCGCGTGTGCGTAACGCGTGTCAAACAGCCGAAGGCACGGGCCATAAATGTGCAAGCGCTGGTAATAAATTGCTCCCTATTATCCTTTATATACCCCACACAACACTTAAAAAACACTTTAAAAATACCTGAATCCCATTTTGGGGAAAAAAGATTTATTTTTTCAGCTCTTCCCTCTGCGAAGATATAATTCGGTTGCCTGTGGGAAAATATGACTGTAAAAATTCAAATTGATGTAAAATATAAAAGTAACTGTGAAGAATGACCTAAAATAGCTTTTCGGCGTGGAAGAATATCACTCCTTGTATGTTACAAGAATAGAAGCCAGGGCTGGGAATCTCTTGGTTTATGCTTTAAGAAAACACAAGTTTGAAAGAAAATTCCCTGTTTTAGGGAAAGGAGAGAAATTTCACAGCTAGGTTCCGTTCAGGCTTTTATTTGCAGCCCTTGGCAGGTTGCAAATCTCGAGTAAGTCCTAGAAAAGCTGAATTAGGCTGGAGGAGGCACATGGTCGGAGGAATTCAAGAAATTCATTCATCACAGCTCCCCCCACTTGATCTCATGAGTAACGCTGTCGTGACTTTCAAGTCTGGGCTTGCAACATCGGTTATTTTCAGTTGAATTTATGTACGTACATAGCATGTTGCAAAAGCCATGTGGCACAGAGGTGTGCACGGGCAGCACCTTCTATACCCAGAAACGCTTTTCCACCTAATTGTTTTATGGGCTCGGTCACCACGCTGCCTTTGGAGCCCGTCTGCGCCTGATGCCGCGCTGTGACTCTGGGCTGACCCGGCGCTCTCCTTGCCCGTTCCCTGTAGCGTGCGTGGTGTGGGAGGACGAGTCCTTGAGGGTAAGGGCAGCCCACAGACGAAACTGCTATTTTTAGGCAGATAAAAATGAGAAGTAATTCAGTTAGCCCTTCTGTGCCTATGTACATTTCCCCTCCGTGCGTATGTAGTACCGGGACCTCACTCCCGTTCATGAGCTCTTTTTTCCAAAACTGTGCTGCCTGCCAAAAAACGGGAATGGAAAGTCTCAAGGCTTTCACCGTATGCCCCGGTAATATCCCCCAAAATACCATCAGAGGAGCACGTGCTGCGCGGGGAGTGCTGCTTCCTTGAGAAGCCCGGGCTGGGTTTCCAGGTGGGTTATCCATGCCTGGTGCTAATATGAATGCCGGCAGTTGTTCAGGAAGGCAGGAGAATCCAGCGCTGTGAAGGAGGCTGAATTCAGGTGCTAGGGAAGGCTTGCCTCCCTCGTTCGGATGCCCCTTTGGTTGCTTGTCTGCCCCGGGAGCCCGCTGGTGCCCCCTGCTAACTTCACACCCCGCAGAGGTGCTGTGGTTCGCCCCGTGTCCTTTGAAGGGATGTTCCTGCGCAGGAGAGAATCCCCTCGAGAAGGGATTACAGAGGATTAGCTGCTCCAGCCTCCGTGTGCCGACCTGCGCCAGGAGGCCGCCCCGTTCCCTGCCCAGCCGCGGCGGAGGGGTGCTCGGTTCCTTGGGTGCCGACAGCGCTTCCAGGGGGCTGTGTGCCCCGGCCCATCTTTTTACTGCATTTCACATTTCCTACAGCGTTGAACCGCTGCGAGCGTGACGCCCCATGGCTATGAGATTCTTTGGCTTTGATTCTCCCTCTCTTGCCGTAGTGACTGCCTGATCTGCATGTGAAATATTTCCACCAGGGAGATGGTACGGTGGAGCAAGTGTTTGTGCCACAAACGTATTCTCCAACGTCTTGCTTGGTGTGTTTCGGTTAGAAGTTTGGATCAAGGTAGCAGATAAGAGTATGAGAGAGTGACTTTGGTCCTTCCCTCTTTGCTGGCAGCACACCCCTCAGATGGCCAGGCCTCTGGGCAGTCCTTCTTAACCTTTTGGAGGGAAGTATGTGGATTTTTCCCTTATTTTGTCTTGTGGGTCACTGGTAACATGTGTCCCTTTGCAAAAGCACGGCATGTTCGGTATGGCGATAACGGAAGATGAGAAAATTGCAGGCCTGCAGTCGAAGGGATGTTGCCAAGCAAGGCCACGGCCGTGAAGCTCGTGCAGTCCCTACACACCTTCCCCAGTGACTCCAGCTGGTGCTCTTGGTTTTTGTTCCTTCCTGAATCATGTATAGCGTTAACTAACGTGTACAGCATTTAATGTAATAACTATAATAAAATAATAATGTTGCTAGCTGCTTTCTTAAGAAGATGTCAGTATCGAAGATCGGATTACTAATGTTATGTTTTACTAACAGTTTATCTCCACACAGGTAACACAAGTAGCAAGACAGCCGGGTCCTCCTGCCCCATCCCCTTACACTGCACATGAAATAAATAAGGGACACCCAAATCTTGCTGCAACGCCACCGGGACATGCATCGTCCCCAGGGCTTTCACAGGTAAGAGCTGGCATCGGAGCAGAATGTTCCCAGCCGCCCTCTTTTTCTTTTGTCTGACTCTCAGCTTTGCTCAAATTTGACAAATCTGTCCTGTCTGTGACCGGTATGTAGAACGTGATTGATGAACGGCGTCTTTACGTGGCTCAGACCTCACAGCCACTTAGGTAGCAGTCAGGTTTATTAGCCATCAGTTCAGTGTTGATTCTTTAGCAGAAACTCGAAGCGACGTGAAAAATGTCAGGAAATAATCATCGATGAGCAGTGTGCGTCACTGAAGGGTTTGGCTGCTTTGGGGCACGGCCTGGCGTACATCTTAAACCCCGTGGCAGTACCGGGTGCCTTCTCGGTGAGGGGTTTTCCATTCCAAACGTTCTGTACAGGTTGCCACAGTTCTGTAATCCTGCTAGGAAGTAGGACAGTAAAATGAATTGCAAAAATGAATGCTAATAAAAGAAATGAGACAAAGGACGGATCGCCAAACGTACAGAGCAAGAGATAAATAGAAATTACAATAAAAAGGGAGAAATCGTGTTTAGTAAGATCTGTGAAATAAATTGGTCTCTCTGTAGTCTTTATTAGATGAATATTCTGTAGGGTTGACGTGAGGGTGGAAAAGCTTACTTTAAAAGGAAGGGGCGAAAAAGACAGGTCAGGGGGGCACGGAAAGAGAGGGAGATGAAAGGTAAGGGATGGTGGAAAGTGGGATGTGTAAAAGTATTAACATTTGAGGTGGAGGAAAGCCCTGTGTTTCCCTTGAGCTCATTTAATTTATACCTGTTTGAGTAAATGGAGCAAAGGCGGCAGACGGGAGCAGGTGGGTTGCTCAGAAACGCGGCTCTGTTCGAGCAAGGTGTCAGCAGGGGCCACGGCGAGGCGGTGGGAACGGCTTCAGGCACCCTGCAGCCCTGGGAGAAAGCAAGCTTTCTGTTCTTCCTGCCAGCCTCTTTAATTTGGATGAAATATTAAACTCTAACTGACCTTTCAGACTGTGAGATGTGTGAAAACAAATGAGGTCACGTAAGGAACACTTCACCTTAATGCCACGCGCTGTAGATAAAGCTTAGCGATGCGTGTTGGACGGCGCTCAGTGGGAAAACTGGAAACCTGTGGCCGTGTTTGAAAACGTGCGAATGCTCATCCCTTGTGAAGTGAGAAATCAGAGATGGAAGTATCTATTCCGGACCACAAGTAGCTTGCAGGCACTAGTCAGAGGTCTCTGAGCAGCTCCTTGCACTCCCGCTGCACGGCTGTTGGGAATAAAGTCTCTGCTTTGAGGATGGAGCCTCACCTAGCAAAGAGGGAGGATGTAGCAGCGTGCAGAGCAAGCCCATATCTGTTGTCTGGCTTGTGTCATGTATCAAGAAATTCATTCCTGGTAGACCTTGTCAACAAAGGGAAGCTAATCATGTGGTGGATAAGAGGGGAAGAAAGAGAACGTTCTAGGCAGCCTCTTAAAAAGAAAATTCTAATCAAGGTTTTTTTCTTCCCTTAATATTTTCCTGTTGAGTCAGTGCGTACGTAGACAGCGGGCGCTGTGCCAAATCACCACTCCAGCCAGCCGGGAAAACGCTCGTTTCCTGTTCTGCTGGCTCTTATCGTCTTGGAAATGAGCGTCACTGTGTCACTCCGGTGTTGCTGGTAGGAGCAGTTTGACCTTACGTCCTCCGTGTCAGCTGAGGATCCTCGAGGGCTGTAGGGGTTACTTGTCCTCTGGCAGCATGGGGCAGGGACATGCTGCAGGGACTCCGGAGCAACGAGGTATTTTGGCTCAATTGCCTGAGGTCTGGACAGTTTTTTTTCCTTAAGTGACAAGGGAAAACTATCTACAGCTACAAAGCTGGGATTCAGTAGCAAAATAGGAAAAATAGTGGTTTCTGTTCATTTGCAGAATGGGATTGCCTCCGACCCGGTGTTTTCACTGGTATGGGTTCCCATCGCATTTGCAGCTGGAAGTGATGGTAGAGAATGAAATGGAAGGCCCTATACCTGGGGCGGTTCCCCCAGTAAGGCTTAAGGGGGGCTGAGTCTCCTGAAATAAGCAGTTAAAGCGTAACCTGTTCCCGGAGAAAGTTTTCTGTACCCTTGAACTGTTGGAGGCTTGGGTTAACCTAAGGTTGGTGTTAGTTTTGTTGTTGTTGGGTGAGTTTTTTCATTTCCTTTTAACCTAGAATTCTGAATATTTTTACCTATACCTTACCTCGCTTTGACCCCTGCCAAATGCTGGGTATCAATATTAGATTATGGTAACAAGTTCTCCAGTTCAGCAGGGTGCTAGATGCAAGTGTTAGCTTTTTATTGCATCTCTCATTTTTCTCCTGTGGGTTTCACTGAATGCCCTTGTGCTCGCATTAAGCAGCGAGGTGAGTGGAAGTCTCCTGTTTCCAGACCACTTTTTGGGGGAAATTCCGAGACTTCATTTATTTGTTTTCATTTGGATACACAATCGAAGTCCTTTGAATCTCTCATCACATGAGTTTTTTCCGTGCTGTAATTGTTCTTTTCATCTGTTTGCAACCCTTGAATCCTATTTCCCTTTTGATACAAAGGGAGCAGAGCTGACGTGGTGCTCTGATGAATGGGTTATTGCTGGTTCCTGTAACAGCAATCTGGCATTTCAAAGCACTGCGTATCGTAACAACCCGTGCTGTGTTCGCGATGGAGCACTGAGCAAAGGTCGTCTGCGTTTGTCCCGTTGTGCCTAACGTGCGTGTTCTTGATTTGAGAGAGTAACTAAAAAGATAAGGAAGAGACCGCCGCATTTCAGTTAGAATCTGATTAAGGGGTCGTTGTATTCTCCCCAGAACCAGGACTCGCTGAGTATTCTTAAAACCGAGCCTTTTCAAGGTAGGGACTGGTGTTTAGTCAGCAGTGAATGAAAATACATACATACGGTTTTGGGCTTCAGATATTACTACGGTCTAAAAACCATTTTGCCAGAGTGATAGCACGTGTGTTACTTGTGTGGCCCCACATGCTCTGATTGCTGACTGTCGGCGCAGTGCTCTGCGGAGAGATCAGCCCCTTGCTCGGGTCGGGTATCTCAGCATCCCTTCCCCGGGGGCTCGGAGCTGCTGCTACGCTCTCCAAGTGGGGATCTTCCAGAAGCAGTAATGTGGAGGGGAACAGAAGGTTCATAAATGCTGCATTTCCACAAATCTCTACCCATGGCCTACGTCTGAACCTCCATCCTCCCTTCAGCTTTGTGGCTTGAAATCCTAGGCAGGTGACTGGAACTGAGGGATGGCCCCAGGCAGCAGGACGTGGGCATCTTCTGGCCGTGAGGCAGAAGGAGCGGTCCCATGCTGTTCCGCTGGCTGTAAGGCTGTTACAGTAAGGCTGGGTAGTGGGAGATAGGCACTGCCTGAAACCACTGCTAAGTGGTACAAGGAGCTGCTGTCCTGTACCAAAAATGCAGGCGCTGAGGCAGCGGGACCGCTCCACGGGGCTGCTTCACAGCCTGGTCCACAGAGGTTCCAGCGCGGTGCTGGGTGCTCTGCGGGAGCCCTTGGGATCCACAGCTAGGGTGAGACAGAGCAGGAGGACGTACGGGATATTTAGTGTCTTGTGGGAAGAAAAGTCAGGTGCAAATGGGTGTTGTACCTTTGTAGCTGGCTTTCCTTTAACCTTACTTAAATAGAAACAGATGTCTTGCGCAGTGCTGTGTGCTTTGGTGTTCTTCTCACTCCTCCTTCTGCCTTTTCCATTTAACATACCCAAAGCAGGAGAGAGGCTTGCTGTTAGGCTTCCTCTGAAGACTTCCATAACGATCGGCCTCTGGCACTTTGCTGCCTTTCGGAATTAGTTTCTGTAGCCAAACCAGAAGAGGTTGTCAGCGATGAGGCGCAGTCCCACACCCCATCTCCGCAGCATTGCTGCTTCCCTCGGCCTTCCCAGATTCCAGGGCCTTGAAGTCATGCTGCTCCCTGGAATGTGTTGAACTCCGCCGGCGTTTGGGAATGCGCAGCACATGTTGCCGCGGTGGTGTTAGGGCCAGATGTGGCCCCACGTACACAGAACTTCATCTTTTCTAACTGTTCTTTGCACAGAGGCCCCCCGTGCAGGCTGGGAGAGGGGCGGCACATCTCCGCCTCCTCTCTGGGCCTGCAGACTTCAGGAGGGACTCGAGGCAATTCCCTTCCTCAGCATGCAGAGAAAAGGAGAAATCAGTACAAAGGAGCAGATCGGTTTCTCCCTGGGCACGGCTACCGGAGCGAGTTACGATGAGATCAGGGAGGGGAGATGATGGGGTTGCAGGACACCGGGCACTGCAGGGTTGCTGCTTGCCTGAGCTCTCGTCCTGTGATGGGTGCGAGGCAGGCAAGGAGCGTTCACACGGGCAGTTAACACAAAGCAGCTGAGAAGCTGTAAATCTGCCCCCGCTCTGGCTTTATGTTACAGTAATTTATTGCGTAGTCGTGCCTTAAGAAGGGAGTAACGATAAAGTAGAGCTCGTCCAAAGCAGACTGCGACTTGGAAGGAGACCACAGAAAAATGCTCCCCTCTGTCCGCTGAGTGATCAAACGAGGAAGAGGAGCTCTTCCAGCCGTAGCGTGAGCAGGAGGAGAAGGCAGGAGAAGGCAGGAGGCAGCGTGCAAAGCTTGGGACATCAGGAGAAGACACTTCCATCTTCCTCCCCAAGACCTAGGAGCGTTTTGAAGGATCCTGGGGAACAAGTGTAGTGGATTCTGGCACGTGAGATGAAGCAACACAAGAGGAGAACGGTTCAGAAATGCTGTTCCAAAAGACTCTTGGCTTTCTCTGCCTTAGCTTTTTAAAGTGTGGGCTCTGATGCGTGTGCTGGCGGATTCCTTTAGTCTGGGACTAGAGTTTGTAAGCACTGACCGGCAACTCTTGGAACAAATCACCGGGAATTTCCTCTGTAATCGGGGAAAGCTCTAGGTCTTGTTGTGATCACGCTGCACGCTGAGCAGATCGGTGTTTTGTGCCCACGGCTACCTGTTAGGCTGAAATGATGGAGCAGCCAGTAGCAGAAGGCCCTGTGGCATCTAATGAGACCTTCCTCTGAAGGTGTTGTAGTTATTGACAGCTGTGTTTAATAATCCCTTACCTGCTTCTAACAATGCCAAGATGCACCCATATTAAACAAAAGTGCAGGAGCGCTGACTTCTCGGGATCCTGGTATACAGAGACCCTGACTTTTAGGTGGCTGATTTAAATCCAAAACAGATTGTACTAGCTGAAACTTGTTACCATCTGGTTCTTTGCCTTAAGTGAAAAGAGTTTTGTGGTCTCATTCTGGTCCTCAAAAATGTCACCATAGCTAAATTAGTGTTTGTAATAGCAGCGAGACATTCCTTAGTACCTTAAGGTCTGGGAGTCTGTGCCAGGAAGCATGTCTGCGTGCCATCTGTGGCATGTTTATAGGCAATCCCCAAGCCCCCTTTTTATTACCTTGGATCCTTTCTACAGGAGCTGGAATTGTAACCATAATGTTTATTCACTGTTCCCTCCCATCGTTCATTGCCCAATTTAGATTTTAGGTGCTTTTAATAAAGCTACATTTATTTATGAATTGCAGTGGAAGAAGGAATGTAGCTTAATCCTGACCTCACCTCTTTGCACCCCGGGGGAAGTCGGGTCTCTCTGCGTCTCGTAGCCTGCGCCTGACGCTCCTCGTCCCCCAAACGCAACCACTCCCTGTTATCTGCGTCCATGTGTACTTTGCCATGAGAAAGCAATAGCTGTAAGGTCAGATAACGAACTTCCACGGTCCCTGAAGCACGAGGGGCTCTCTAATTTTATCATCTCGTTTGTGCAAACACCCTGCCCGTCATTTCTCTGTTTGGAGAACATCTCTGTGGACACCTTTGTCAGAGCTGGTTCTCCAAGCTGAACTCTTCGCCCCAGAGAGCTTTTCTGTGCAGGAAGCTCCTCGTCTTGTGTAAGGTGGCGTCGTAGCAGATTCCGTGCCAATGACAAATGCACAGGGTCCCGTAACGTGTGGAGCAGGTACGGTCGCCAGATACTAATTAGCAGTTGTCTCTGCAGACATGATGTGGACGTAGAATGAGAGATCAAGCTCTCCTTGCGTAAACGAAGCAGGCGAGGCTGGACCTGGTCAAGAGAGAAGCCTGCATCTGCGTGCTGCCCTCTTCTGCCTCTGGACAGCAGATTTCGGTGTCTGGGGTCCTCTGTCCGTCCCAGATAGGGAATGTACCCAGTTCTGTACCAGGTACAGGGAACAGCAAACGTAAACAGCCGGACCCGTGGCGGTGCTTTGTGTGCAAGAAACCTGCCCTCCACACACACCTTGATGTGTTTTCCTGAGCCGCCACCTCCGTGCTTCTCCCTTCTTTCCTCGTGCATCCTTCTGTACGTCTGGCTCGAGCTCCTTCGCGGTGAATACTGGTAACGCAGCTCGCTAACTGGGAGCTTGTAAGGAATACGTGATGTAGGTGGAGATTGGAAAGAGCGAGTTATTTAGTAGCTGATCAGTCCAGAAGTGTCGTCTTCTTCTGGCCTTTGTGTTAAAGACCTGCTGGAAGTACAGCTGGACTCTGTTTTGTGATAGGATTAGCAGTTTTTGGATTGGGTTAATAACGCTCGGAAAATGTGCTCGTGTAATGTCCTTCAGTGGTCTTGGTTCATCGCTGTGCCTTTGGCTTCCTTAGTTTAAACCTGTGCTGGAAACTTAAAGCATGTCTGTGTCTCGGCACCTGCTGTCAGCATCTTTTGGGCTTCAGGATGCTTTTGGGTATGAAAGCTCAACTTCGTAGCTGTCTTCTAATCCGGGGAATGCAGCTGTGTGTAAGAGCTGCAGGCCTCTGGGGCAGGGAGGTGCGGGGGAGCGGGAAAGGCCTAACACAGCTCTGAGTGCACGCTGGTGCTATGAACTGCAGTAAGTGTTGGAATTTCTGCCCCCAGCACGCATGCACACGCAGACAATATTTTTGAGTACCTTCGTTACGGAAAATACTGCTTCACTTAATTATGCAATGGTCGTTAGCAGACCACCCCCGGGCTCCGAGCCACGTGCTGCAGTCCAGGCGGGGGCTGGCATTTCAGTCCCTCTAAGACGCCAACTAAATCCATGCTAGTAGGTACAGATGTTACGAAATGATAATCTGCTGTGCCTTTATCCTTGCCCTCGTGCCTTCGTTAGCAACAGGTTGAACTTAGGCAGATAACGTTCCGGTGATGGCCACAGGAAGCAGCTGCCTGGGAGGATGGCAGCCGCCCGCAGGACATCCGTCCACCCCGACGTCACCAAATCACCCTGCCTTAAACATTTCACTCTGCATCTTCAGGTGACCACAGCACTGGGCTCTGAAATTAGGCTCCTGGTTATCAGCTTCAGTGTCTTGGCCTTCTGCTGATAAAGTAAATAAAGAAGAAGCCCAGGGATTGTCTTTCCTTGCCAAGGCCGGGTTGTGCTACCTTAGCTCGCAGCACCGTGCCGAGGGATGCTCGCGTCCAGCCGTGCGGGGCTGCCAACAGCCACCAGGATTGTGCGGCACCGGGGTGAAAAACACGGGGCGAGCCGGCACTCCTGGGAGGCAGCGCGTCCAACAGGGACACGTTGTCTTGCTTTTCCCTTTCACCCTCCTCCTTTGTAACGCCCCTACAAGAATAGTAACCGCAGTGTCTTAAGCAGGAAGGAAAAGAGCGTGTATCTTGTGTCTGCGTGCCCTCTGCACAAACCGTCTTTGTCCAGGGAACAGGAAACCACATTTCCTTTGCCTTCTTCCCTCGGTGGGAATGAGATTTTTGATGTTAGAGTAGGAAAAATGCCTGTAGTTCTGTGGCTGCCCTGTTTCCCTGCTCAGCTTGCTGCGTTTGCCTGCTTGAAAGTGTGATGCTAAATCATGCGAAGCCATAAAAAGGTTGTTAAAAATTTAGCAGGGATGGTAATGACACAGATGAGAGACCCTGAGACAAACTGCTGCAGAGGAGCAAAGATAACAAAGGTTGAGCCACGTTTGCCAGAGAAGTAATTCTTCCCGGGTCAGGGTATTCTCATCCTTCTAAAGGCTGTTTTATATTTCCCAATGCGGGGAATTCTCCTGAAGGCTGGACTCCGGATGGAGGGAGGAGGGGGCGAGTGGCCGGCGAGGACACCGGTGTGCCTGCCATGAGGACAGCTGAGGACAGGGACTGAGCAAGCAGCGCAGGCTCTTCCCGGTCCCTAAAATCCAAAACGCTTTTATGGAGACACCTGGAACTGAGTACCTGGCGCTTGGAGGAAATGTTTTGGGGAAAGCCGAAATACTTCAGCTCACAAAATAGACACGGTTCCTTTTACTCTTTGCTTCCCTCCAAATCAGATCTGTGACCCCCCCAGGAAATCTGCAAAGATTTTTGGGGGTCTCCTGGGGCCAGGGATGGATCTTGCAACAGTTTTATCCTCAGTTCCCAGCTGATGCGTGCTTCCTGTACGTGATGTTGGCATAACGCGTTCCAAAACCATTTTGAAGGTCCGTGTGGTGATGCCTCCAGTAGGCCTTTAGCTGGGTGCCCTCCCATGGGTGCAGTGACGGAATCTGCCCCGAGATACAAAGCACTACAGCAGGTGTCGTTTGTCTCACCGCAGGGAATCGCGTTCCCATCTTGTGTCCATGCAGGAAAAACGGCCTCTGGCCTCGCTCCGGGATAGCTGCCTCTGGCCCAGCGTGCTTCGTATTGTTATAAAATGTTTTGCTTACGCTGTCGTGTTCCTCCCAAAGAGATTAAAGCATTTTGCTGGCGTTCAGCTGAGTTTCAGCTCGCTGTGGATAGGAGCGCGGTTGCTGCCTTTGTTACTGGTGAGTAACCGAAAGTCCAAAGGCTTTTGCACCCAAGGTCACGCCAGGGAGCAGCGGTAGAGCGGCGGGCTCCTGAGTCACGGTCATGCGTTGAAATCGCAAGACCATTTCTCCTCCTGCTATGTAACTTCAGTAAATATAGACCCATCAAACTTCTTCCGTGAGTCAAGGGAGGACTCGAGAAGCAGCGACGGGGCTTAACCCCTGCCCGCGCTGCTGGAGGCAGGAGGCTCAGGGGCAGCACCTTTCTGCGTGGGGATTTCAGAGTTTTGTTCCAACGGGAAAAATTTCCACTGGCTGCAGGAGGCAGCGAGCTGCGTGACTCAGCTTTTTCTGAAGCTGATGTGTGTACTTTGCCTGTTTATTCCCAGTACAGTCAGTACTGAGGGAGTCATGTTACGCAGCAGGCGCAGTGTTTATTAACCAGCTCGGGAACTGATCTAAGAATAACTTTTTTCATTTGTTTTGTTGGTAGTGATTTATTTATTTTTTTTGCCTAGCGCAGATAGCAGCCCGAGGTGGGAACTCTGCACAGAAAACAGACAGAAAGGGTTTTCCCCAGCAAGTTGCAGGAATCCGTAAACGCAAATACTGCTGCCTTCCCCCCGTGGATAGCCACGTCTGAAACAAAAAATCGCTAAGTTGAAAGCTTAAGGAAAGCAAATTGCTCTGCCTCTAAAGCGGAGCAGCTCAGCAGCCGTGCATTCTGCTCCAGCTCAGGGTGCTGCAATTACTGAACCTGAGGGATTTCAGTGTCAGCGTTCAGATGCTTCTGGACCAAAATTTGTATGCTGAGCAATCTTTGCTCCCCTGCATTCCCCTCTGTGGTTTATTTAGGGAATTTTGGGAGCGTTTCCTTGCTGATCTCTTCAGTTGTTCACCCTCACGCTCAGTGTTCCAGGCGCGGTGCACAGAAGCCACGCGTCTCCAGCGTGACTGTGATTATGATCACCTCGCGTACCTACTGAGGTGCTTGGCACAGAAGAAGTCCTTTTGACAGATAAATACGTGCGATACTCCTCATCAGCCTGCTTGTCTGAAAAGCAGTGGGTTGCTGTGATTTATTCTGTTGGTTGTTTTGCTGGGGTTTTGTAGGGTACCGGGTTCTGCAGATGTCTACAAAGCACATTTTTTCTTTCCCCGTTACGGCGTTTGACACAAATACCAGGGGAGGCACACCTCCAGCGGGTTTGAAGCGTGCCAGGCAGGAGCACTTGTTGTTGTTGTCTGAGGATTGTGAAACATGTTCATTTAGATGATGTTTGTTGTCCTCAGCCAGATTTGTCTTGCACTCACTTCTCAAGGCTGCAGTTGCGAACCTTGCACTCGGAGCTGTGGTCTGGGTTAGGAACAGCACTGGCTGCCCAAAACATGACCTGTTTTTGATGACAATAATAGCAGGAGAAACCCTTCAGTGCCTGCTATTTAAGCCTTCATGTGATGTTGTGTTTTTTTTTGTACGACTCCGTGCTATACTGACTGGGGTTTAAATACTTCAACAAACCGAATGCTCTGCTGCGTCGTCTTGCGTTTGCCTCCCAGCCCTGCGAGTGTCAGGAATGACATCTGTTATCAATGAGGTGGCTGTACTGAAATTTGGCACTATTTAAAAATGCCTGCTTTACAGTCATTCTGATAAAGCTCAGGCTTTTTTGGGTTCGGGATAGCTGCGCTTCCTTTCTTGTGCGTTTCTCTGCTTGGTTGATGAGAAGAAAGCTGTGTTTGGAGGTGGGTAGGGATGTCAGTAGTAGCGCTGAAGTTTTATCTAATGTGGGCTCTACCCTGTTGTGTGCAAGTTAAGCCTCAAGAGAACTTGGTTTTCCTGGGCCTGAAGAAGGGGAAGGGCAGCTGATATCCTCCTCCCTTCGTGCTGAGGCGAGGAGCAGCTCGAGCCGTCTGGGGTAAGGTCTCTGCTCTCGAGGTACCGAGCAGGAGGCGCGAGGAGCGGCGCTCAGCCAGTCCGTGTGTGCTGCTGGCCCCAGCACCGCCTGCCCTGCGAGCCTGCTGCCAACGGGAGAAGCCACCGGAATGTCAGATTGGGCAGGATACTGGGGGCAAGGTCACAGGAAAGCAGAAGAACCTCACGGACAGAAAGACAGCCGCGTTCCCCCACGGCTCGTTAGTGCTTGATGATTCTACGCCGTGGCGAGATCTCGTTGCTGTGGTGCTGTTGCCGCTGTGAGATGTGGGACATACTGTTTATTATACAGCATTGACATGAACAGCTCAAGCAGAATCACACTTGTCAAATAAAAGGGGAAAATATTTGATGCTGCATCTGACATCTCAAAAACTAGAAGGCTTCTTGCAAATTAGTTGCTAACATGAATTAGAGATTTTGCCAGCGGTAAGACAAGAGGATTGGACCACAGAAGCTCCTGAAGAGGAGGGCAGCAGAAAACCTGCCCTGCTCGCCTGCCAGAGGTTGCTGCCCCCATAGCAGTCGCTGATGAAAACATTGAATTGCTCTTGAACCAATCTCTTCTTCTGCGGTGTTGACACAAGCTGCTGCAGAACAACACTCTTCAGCTGAATGTTCTACCAACCGTGCGTTGGTGTCCTAAATCGCAGCAAAGATCTAACGGTGTACTTGGAGACAGAGATTTTTATCATCTCTCTGATCCAAAAAGCAATGCTGAAAATCAGGTAGGAAATAACAGAACATCCTTCCGAGTTAGCTTGTGCAGTAGGAACGCTCTCGTAAGTGGCGGGGTTTGTGCTGCATTTTGCCCTTTGTCTCCCGGGCAGCAGTCAGGAGGTGCTGCAGCGCTCTGGGGTGAGACACTGCTGCCAGGACCCCAAGGTCTCTGTTAGGCTGTCTGCCTGGCACAGGGTGTTACGGTGTGCTGGGACACGTTCAGGTAACGTCTTCCAGTGGTCAGATGTGCCCAGATGCTCTTCCAATATAAGGCATCCTCTTGCTCCAAGCCCACCCATGTTTCCTTTGACACAAGCTCATTTTGGAAGGGCTGAGGAGTCTGAGCTGTCGTAGGGTCTGTGACTTCGCTGCAGGACTCGGATTCAGCTTCGCTTCTTCCATGTTTTTCCTTGGTGAACTTATTCCTTCCCTCCTAATGCGTGGGATAGCTGGGAAGTGTTTCTCTCTGAGGGCTGAGAGAGCTGATCAACATCAGCACAGCGGAGCAGGCTTAGCTGAAAGAGAGGAGGAAAAAAGTAGAAAAGGGGATGTGCAGACGTTGCTCTCAGGACAGGCAGTGGCAGGAGCTGGGGAGCAGAGCTGGGTTGTGATGGAGTTGTGCAGGAGCCCCAGGGCCGCACGCAGAGCCGGGGGGTTCCTCTTGGGAGTGAAGGCTGTCACAGACTAGAGGCTGGGCTTTGGGCCAATGCAAGGATAAATTTAAAGAAAAGGTAAGCTTTTTTTGGTTAAAAATGGGGTTGGGGGTGAGGAAAGTCCTCTGAAAGGAGGAATGTCTTGTTAAAATGTGTAATCGGCATACCTACAGCTCCAGTTTACTGTTACTTTGGGCAAATAACATGGGAGAGAGCATCTGGGAGTATAAATTGTTATAGCCCATTGAAGTCAATGGAACTATGAAAATTTACACAGCCAATGGTCTGTCCTACATCTGTAACAATTCCAGGCAGTTTCATTGTGTGGCAAATGCTTTAAAGCAGCAGTAGCTTGTATTAAACGCGTTCAAGCTTCCTGCTTGTCATTTGTCGCACTGGAGAGGATCTCCCAGCAGTGCCCCTGGTTCCAGCTCTCCCTGGGCACGCGTCTGGAGCAGGGTCAGGCCACAGGGCTTCAGTGACACGGAGCCGCGTTGATGTTCTGCACTGCGGTGCTTCTGGAGCTTGGGGTGGTGTTGGTAAATGGTTGGGTCCTCAACAGAGAAGGCGTTCTCCCTTATAATTGCCCGATCTCTTTGTGTTCTTTATCTCAGTGGTAATCAACAGTCTGTCTGATAAAGTGTTCACTTTCTATCTTGTGGGATGAATCACTTGATACGCTCATTTTTTATTCACTTTTTTTTTTGTTCCCTGGCAGGCTCCGTACCCCTCAGGACAGAATGCAGCTCCAACCACGTTGGTGTACCCTCAAGCCCCTCAGACAATGAACACCCAGCCTCAGACCCGCTCGCCGGTAAGGGAGCCCATGTTGGCATCATCTTTTGTTCTTTCCTCCTTGTTTGCGTGTTTCTCCGTGTGTGTGTGTCTGTAACACTTGCCAGTTCTCTGGACAGTCTGTTTTACTGAACTGGAAGCACCTTCCAAATGGCAAACCTTGATTGAATTTTTAAATGTTATTGTGGTAGGAGAATTCTCATTTTAAAGTGGCTTATCAGAAAAGAAGCAACGGAGGGATTCTCATCTATGTTCAGATAACATGATTTATTTTTAGAACAGTTGCTTTCAGGTTCACTTCACGTTAGAATTTAGATTCGTTACCAGAATCTTTCTCTTTGCTTCATTTTTTTTTTTTGTAAAGGAAGTATTTGGTAGTGGAACACAGATCAGAAAATGACAGCGGCTCTCTGCAGCAGCACTTAGCCTCCAGTGGCCTCTGGGCTTCACTTCCGAGTCAGTGCCCCTGGGTCAGTTCTAACCACTTGCTGTCTGGCACTGTGTAGGTGCTCACACATTTGAAGTAGAGCTTCTGTGCACCCAGATCTTTTTGTGTTAAGCCCTTTTTCATCCAAGATGAGGTTTGGTTTTCCTCCGTGATCTTTTTGTGCGTATTGTAATACTGCTCTGCTACCGTAGGCCTTTGGTTCCCCAAAGCAGGCTCTTGTTGGGAAATCTCTGCTCGTGGTGCAGTTCCACATGATGCTAGGAGACGCTCCTGTGGCGTCGCGTGCTTAGCCCTGCTTCTGCAGGCACGGTAGCGTGCCGTCACGACGCCTGAAGCCTCAGTTAGCCAAGGGAGCAGCAGTCCCTGCGTCTCTTGTGAATCCACATCTGCGTCGTAGCGCTTCAGGTTACGTATAAAACCACTGCACCATTCCCAGCACTCTTCTCTTTTTAGAGTAAGATGAATGCTGCTGAAGCATGGCAACTGAAAGCCTCCGAGACAGAAGTCTTCTGTTTGTCCACTTAACAGGTATAGTACAGGGCAAGCTTCCCCTACAGGCAGCAGCACCGATGTGCTGGCCCCGCTTCTGGAGATGTCACCTCCAGGGGATTTGCAGGAGGGTTATTCCGAGGCCTGTTGACCTCAGAGCTGATGAGCAAGCCAATTAATGCCAGTTTTGATGATGTTTCTGTGATGTGGACAGCTGTGAATTTGTAACTGGATCCCACCACTTCTTTAGTCCCCTGTTCTAATCAGTTATGTGGGATACTGACGGTAAAAATCTTTTCTCAGTAAGTATATTCAGCTTCTGTATCTTTTATTGTTGAAAAGCAAAAATAAATTGATATGGTTAGAACTGGAGCAAAACCTGACTGAAGAGCTGCATCTCTAAACCAGTTTTTTTGACAGCCCAGCAGAACAGTGCCAATACATTGCACAGACAACTGGAAGAGGAGGAAGGTTTTGGAACAGAGTCCGGTTTACAGGTCCCTGGCTGGAAGAGGCTGGATAAAATACTGCATTGTAAGCAAT
This sequence comes from Oxyura jamaicensis, assembly GCF_011077185.1. NCBI lineage: Eukaryota > Metazoa > Chordata > Aves > Anseriformes > Anatidae > Oxyura > Oxyura jamaicensis. The sequence continues at coordinate 7,857,297 of NC_048913.1, read as the reverse complement.
ATAACAAACTGTACTCCTTCTTGCAGGCAATTGTGCCGATGGCACTATTTTATTTCTTTATTTCTTTATTTTTTTTACCACATCTTTTTGTTGGCTGATCTACAGAAATGCACTGATTTGCTTCTTTGCTAAAAGCATGAGCTACCATGGCACTTTCTGCCAGATTAAGTGGCAACAGGACGTCCAAAGTTGACTGGCAGTCGGGAGGGTCTGACCTGGTAGGACAGAGACCAGGATGACTTCGGGTTTTCCGCTCAACAGATTGTTTTCAGGAGATTTGGCTGAAAATGTGTAAAATTGTAGGGATTTAGCCCTGTTATTGAGGAGGTGTCGAGGAAGGATTTGTCTGCTGTTGTCAGCCATTTTTCTGTGGTCATGAACTACTTTTTTTTTTTTTTTAAACTCTCCTGTATGCAGTTTTTGCCATCTGCTCTGCTAGCGACCATTTCCACCCCCATTACTAAACGGCGCACGCATAACATTTCATTCCACCTCCCCACCCCAAAACAAATGCAAGACGAGCTGCTCCTGAACTGCTCTTGCATTTTGTTCTGGGCTCGATTTCCCTCTTTTATTTTTATGTTTTTAAATTTATTTTTAACCTTCTTTTTTGGTGGCGAGGGGAGGGTGAAGAGGAACCGAGGAAGGCAGCAGGATGCCTTTGCCATGCGTAGGCTGCGTAGCGTGGTGCCATCGGTCACGCCGCCGGTGCAGCTGGGTGCAGGGGCTGTGGCAGTAACGAGGTGGCACTTGTAGAGCAGCCAGAGCTTGCTCCGTGCAGTTTCTGCACCAACGGCTATTGGCAATTGCAAGGTTCGGGCTTCTCTGTTCCTCCCTGGCCAGCTGCCTTTGCAATCCAGCTGGCTCCACGGGTTGTCCCCGTTAGCTTCCCAGCGCCGCTCCGATACCAGGAACGTCGAAGTGCAGCTCCAGCAGCGGGCGAGGAAACAGAATTGTTCAGCCCTACTCCAAATTCCCCGCTAGGTGATTTTAACACCAACCCCCCAGTTGTAGGAGGCCTGCCAAAAACCACGGGCGGCAAGGGAGTTGACCCAGAAGTGGTGGTTTTCTGCTAGGCTTGGTGTGCCAGACCAACGCCAGCAGGCAGAGGCCGTGCCCTGTCTCCAGCCGTGCACGGAGCAGTGAGCAGGACCGTAAGGAGTGTGGGTGGCAGACACGTTGGACCCGGTCCTCAGAAAGTTTTCCTTTTATCTGCTACCTTCATCTGCCAGAAGAACAAAGTGTCTATTTTAATCCGAGCCAGCAGCGACTACAGTTTGTTCTGTTGCTTACAGCTACTAATAGGAATAAATCCTGTCAACCTGAATTAAAAAAAAAAAAAAAAGGAAGAAAAAAGAAAAGAAAAATTAAAAGAGAAAAAATGAATAGCCAATGGTGACCAGTACAAAATAGGTTAGGGGATCTTTCACTAACTTTGAGGTTTTGTTTTTATTTTTTTCTTGTAACACATTACTTTTTTTGTCCACAACAGAATATACTTCAGCTTCTTAAGATGTAAGCTTCCAGCTCTTGTTTTAAACACAGGAAGAATTAATATTTTCTGCAGAACAGTGATAAGAGAGGTTCTTTGGCCTTCAAATTAAGCAACACAAGGTTTTTGCACCCCGTGATTCTTTTTAGTGCTTTATTTTGCATCTCTGTATAACGTGGCGTGTGGCCCCACCAGGAAGGCTCTTGCCAACCCCTCCAGGGTGAGCGTTACTCCTTTTTCTCAAACGCATGACACTGAAAGTGTTTTTGAGGAATTCTTCCTGAGAAAAAAAGGACTTGAAGTGCATCCCCCTCCAGGTTACCATTTCTCATCGCAGCAGACTGATCAGCAGAGCCTCTGTCCTCTTCTCACCAGGAGGTTTGGGAGAAGGCCGGGAGTCTTTGAGCGCTTCTGTCCTGTGGTTGCCACTAACTGAAAATTTTAGGTCTTCAGTCTTAAGAGTTGATAATCCTTTGCGTTTTCTCTTAAATGGAAGGCTGAGGGAAAGTTTTCAAGGGTGTCTGCAAGCGGTGGGGAGACTGCTTGTTGAATCAGTGCAGGTGACTCTAAACCCCTCCGTCACTAGTAGTCTTTGTGCACATTTTCCTGTTTCTGAAGGTTTTTTATGACTTTTCATCCAAACGTCACAGTGAGGTGAAGGTAGAAGGAATATATGAGCACCACTGCTGTTAGTAGACCACGTGGAAATGTTGAATGTAGGTGATCAAAATGTTTATAAGGAGGAAAATCAACCGGACCAGTGAACATTTACACGTTGCTTCTCATATTTGAGGGGATTAAAAGAGCTGGGAAGTAGGGCTGTGAGCAAACCCCACTCCACTTCTTCTTCCTGACAAAAAACTCTTGTTAAGAAAATCAATAATTAGTAGACAGTTTTGATCACCCTTCTTATTAGTACTTTTCTACACTGGAACATACGTAGCCCTCAGGAAAGTAAAGCGTCCTGATCCCAGCACGTGTACGCAGGGGCAGGGCTGGGTGGGCACCGCGTGCTGCAGCACGTGCCCGAGGTCCCCAGCAGTCCCCGGCAGCGGCAGGGAGAGGCACGCCGTGCGCGGCTGCGGCGTGTGGGAGGTCACAGCGGGATCCAGTTTGGCTTGCTCCGTTCAGTTATTGGAGCTACTACCGACAGGTTTATCTGCTCTCATCTTGGAGCTCTGCTGAGTACACTGAGAATTAAGAGCTAAAATACCTAACTTGGCTTCTGAACGAGGATACCTTGCCATCTTTATTTCTATTTTCCATTTCTTGCATTCATTTTTATTTCTCTTTTAACAATCAGTTACTTGTTGGAAAATGCTTTTAATGTTTACCGAGCATGTTAAATTCTGAATACTTCCCTCCATGTGTAACCCAGGGGGTGGGAGGTGCTTTAGTGGCCTGAGCCCAGGGCTGGGAACGAGGACCTCCTGTTCTCCAGGCAAGCCCTGCCCTGCTGCATCGGGCTCCTGGGGGCATCGCGGGTTAACCTGTCGCCTTCGGTTTCAGAGGGGGGTGACAAATCCGACTCCGTAAGAGAGGGGTTGGAGGATTCTATCCTGATCCTTTGTGGAAAGGAAAAAAAAAAAAAGAGAAACCACCCGGTGTGCATGTAAAGAACTGCCGGTTTGCCTTGCAGAGAGCCCCCAGCCCCCAGAGAGCAGCGCCCGCCTGGCTCTTACCTGCCAGCCAGGCACCAGCCTCCATTCTCTGCTCCCACCAAATTTTTGGAACGGCTCTGAGTCCAGCTGCTTCAACCATTTACCTCCCCCTTAAACAGTTTAAAATCTTCACCGCTGCTTGTTTTATTATTTTTTTCCCAGGCAGGGTAAAGAATGCCTGCATTCATGCCTAGAGCGCCTCTAAAACGAGCGGCAGCTTTGGCTGTTTACCCGCCAGCTCTCGAGCAGCACACGTCCCCGTAGCGGTGTTCACTCGTTATATCTCAGTACCTGTCTGTCACTGTCCTGCAGCAAAGCTTTGACTGTTTGTGGTTTTTCTTGTGGGTTTATTTTGCATAGAGTGTGACATTTTGGTTTCGTTGTGGTGTTTCTGACTCTTTGTGCCTTTCCTTTTGTGTTTGTTTCTCCCGCCTTTCCTCAGTTTGCAGCGGGGCCTCGACCTGCCCATCACCAGGTACAGTACCCTGCCCCTTCATTACCATCCTAAACTAATGTGCTGGGGGAGGCGGGTGGTCGGAGGTTGTTCACCCACTAACTCAGAATGAAGGCTTTGGAACCAGCCTCGTTAGTAGATCCTAGCGCCTGCATAACCTCGCTAACAAGCTGCCTGCAACGCAGAGTAACACTTAATTCCCGGTCGGTGTCACCGCACTCATTAACCACCTCGTGCTATTTCCGTAGGAAAGGAGAACATGTATTAATTATTTCCAGGTATGTGTGAGATTTGCTTGTCTGTTCAAGTCACAAGGAACTTTGCCTAACATTTCCCAAAGCAGCCAGCGCATTGTGTTGCCTGAGCTGAAGACTTCGACAAGAACTGGGTGCTCAGGTCCCTAAGAAAATCCTACTTTACAAACTCAGAGCAAGGCAAATGATTTTCCAATTCGTACGTTTCTGTGTGATATGCCTGGTTATCTGTTGTCATTACATTGCTTAATGTTTTCTTTTGCTGTATGAAAGCCAGACGTTAGGAATCTTCATGGTATTCCTGCCACGTGACTTGGACGGTGTAAGGAATCGCTTAACTCAGAAGAACGAAAATAAGGCATAGCTCTGCCTCATGAAACCCAGGGGTAGCGTGTGCTATTAGGGAGCAGGGCAGAAAAAAAAAGGCTTAAAAAGTAGAATGAGGCATTTGCTGCACTTGTTTGCTCGCAGGCAAACATCGCGTGAGAGAGGGAGAACTGATTTTTGTGCACGGACAGGCGGTGGCAGAGGAATGTGTGCAGGATTACTGCGCGGTGTGCGGGATGACAGAATTAGTATCGTGTTTAGATACTTTTGTTCTTGACCTTAACTTGAGGTCTGTGTTTATATTACGTGATACCGAAGATGCATTGCTGTTCAGAAACTCATTAGCTCGTTCATAGGTTGTTTCCAAGACAAAGTACGTGTTCAGTGTGAACTGTTTAATAGTCTCATAAAAATTACCAAATTCATCGCAAGCAGAATTTGGAACAAGAGGCTCGAATCTGGAGGCAGCTCAGCCTTGCAAGAAATGATTTCAGTGGCTGGTGGCCTTCCTGGTAGGGCCCTGCCACCCGTCTGTCACGGCTTGGTTTAACACTTTCGTTTGGACCCTGGTATGGCCCTCCCGGAGGTTAAAATTTGTGATTTCCCGGTTTGTTTTCCTGGATGTAATACTACATATTTAACTGTGTTCAGTTAGATTTGGACTCCGTGACGTTTGAGGTGTGCTTATAATTATCTGAGAGAAGCTGTCACTGTTAGAAACCCTCCAGGCCTCATCCCAGTGATACATCTGCCACGCAGCGGAACGGGACAGGCACGGCGAGACCTGGGCTTCAGACGAGCTCCTTGGTGCTTTGCATGGGAACTCAGCCTGTGCCCGTCGTTCCGCCTGGGGACGGAGCAGGGGGTTCTGCCACCCACCCCTCCTGAAGGGTTGTGGCTGGTGAAGCAAATTCATTGCAGACCCAGCACGTAGAGGATCCCTGAGTCTGAAGTCAATGAGTGTTCACACGAACCGGGCAGCTTTAACGTGCTGGGATAGCAGAAGGTTGTGTAATGCAAGCAGCAGGCTTCCAGGCTGAGGTTTTGTAACCTAAAACATCCAAAGTAAGTACATCGAGCGTAGCGCTACTGGTATTTGTTACAGTGACATAGCGTGTCCTTCGAGGAAAGCAGCAGCAAGACGAGGTTTGCAACGATTTCTGCGTGATGCTGTTAACATAGGCTTCTTATTGATTCCGTGTCCTTCTCAGTCAGCTAATGGATTATTCTTTAATGTTATTTCCTGTAATTATTAGATCTCTAAAGTACTCAAATTAGCATGATTTAAGCACCTGAAGTTGACTGGCAACTTCATAAGCAATTTATTTTTGGATGGAAATGCTTGCCCTGATGGTTTCAAGCCAGTAGATGCTGCAGAAGGTGTAATCAAAGTCTGTGTGACAGAAAATATGAAAATGAGATTTAGGATGCTAAGAAAATATTAAGATGAGATTTAGGATGCCATGCTCAGTAAATAGTGGCTGAAGCCTAATGAAAATAGCTGCAGTGGTTCTGATTAAAAGTTAAATGTGCGTAACTAATCCTTGATTCCAGTGAAGCAGCTATCGCAGAAACCACTGGGAAGTCTCACTTTCTAGGAGAAAGCAAACAGGCGTTGCAGTGCTTGCAGCGGTATATTTAAGTATACTGTCAGCTTCAGGCTTTCTTTAAATGCCAGGCTTTATGCACAGCCCATGGGTTTAGCTACAAGACTCAGCAACTGTCCTGGCTGGGTTTGGCGTCCCGTTTCCCATTTTGTGCAGCCCTGTCTCTTCTTTATTCCTTTTTAAGTGAAGCTGTTGGGTCACTTTGCTGCTTCTGATCCTCATGAAACACAAATGAAATCAGCAGTTTTCTCTTAAGCTGAAGTCCGAAGCGTAGAATAACCTTTAGCTGAAGAAGCGACTTCAGGAGTATGAGAGATACTTTAAAATGGATGCTCAGAAGAGGCCAGCGTAATTAAAAACAGAAATAAGAACCAATAGAAACTCAAATGTCGTTTTTCTCTTCTGACTTATAATTGTATTTGAGATTAGTTTACTAGCTATGGCAGGCTAATTTAGTTTGAGGCTGCAGTTGTAGTTTATTCCAGTTTTAGCTTGGGGTTACTCGAGTTCTTCTGAGTGGAGCTTACATAACAGCAGGCGGGGTTCGCCCGTGCACTGTTGTTACAAAGCCTCACGGTTTGGAGAGGTCACAAATTTACTCCCTGAGTACATTTGGTTACTCAAGCCTAACCATTCTGTAGCTTCTCGAAGTACCTCGCATTAGAAAGCAGTCGGAAAAGGTTCCTGGAATCACTTCTCTGTCTTCATCCACAAATATGGAAAGGAACTACCCGTTTAAATCCCACGGTTGACACAAAAAAAGGTGTTTCCTTCCCCCATTTTTTATTTATCGTTCCCTAAATAATAAGGTTGGGGAAACCTGAGGTAGGGGAAGAACCCAGTCTTGCTTTGTGCCCCAAGGGCTGCTGCTGACTGCCGGGAGGCCGAGATGCGCAGCGCGCTTCCTGCGGCTCCTGCCCCGGGCACCTGCTGCTGGGGCTGCAGCCCCTCGGCCAAGCTCTGCCGCGGGGAGAAGAGAAGTTGTGCCTGGTCCTTCGGGCTACCCGGGCACTGCTCCTTCCATCTGCACGGAGACGTCACTCCTGCGGTGCTGCCTGTGCCAACGCTGCCTCCTCCCTGTCCCAGGCCGGGTTTGGGACCGAGGGGTCTGCTGCGAACAGCGGAGCTGTTGGGGCTGCCGCAGGCTGGGCCGAGGCAGAGCTCTCGGCTGTGCCACTCGGTTTGATCGCGCTGGTGGCGAAGGTTGAACTTCCCGTTGGCCGTCCTCTCTGACTCTTGGCAGGGCTTGGGGGACCCATCGCAGTCGCCAGCCTAGAAATGAGGAGCCCAGCGCCCTGTGCACGCTCCGGGTGAGGGGCGAGGGTTAGCCTCGACCTGTCTCTGGTGCTCTTGGCAGAGAACATCAGAGCTCAGCGCAGCCTTTGGAGTGCACAGCGAGCGCTTCACGGGCATTTCCCTGGAAGCGATGACTTAAAAATCTAGAGTAAATAGAAAATCAATTAAAATGCAGCGGAGGCTTATCAGGAGGTTGGCACTCCCTTTGATCATTGATTTTTCTGGATGACAAACAGGACGCCTCTGACCGGCTGGCCTTCAGCAGCCCTTTGGCACAGGGTCGCCTGGGAAGAAAATTAAGTGGGAGATGCTTAATAAGGGGATATTGGGATGGATATAAGGACTGATTAAAAAGTAAGTGGGAGGGCAGTGCTGAGAGGGTAGGCAGGAGGTTAGTAGTGTATTTCCTTAATCATTCTGTTAATTACCCTGGCACAAATAGCAGGTATGTGTCTGCAGCACACTTAATGGCTGGGAAGCTAGAAAATGGGGTTAGCAAAGGGGAGCCGCACAAGGAGGAGAAGCGTGATGGAAGCAAGGCGTAATTCAGCTGTGCAGAGCACAAGCCCTTACACTTCAGTGCCCAGGAAGAGGTTCTGTTAGATCAGGTATCGTCGGCTGGGACCACCTGCGCGATGCAATCTCCAGATGAACAAGAAAAGTTATTTCCAGTTGAGATGGGGAGTTACCACCGCTGGGTTAGCAGCTACTGGCAAAACCCTGCCTGGAGCCTGTGTGCAATTCTTTTTTTATGTTTATTTTTCCAAAATGATTTTTTTAGCATATTTTGCACTAATTTGACCGTCTTGGCTATACGGCAGGACTTAATCCTTGAAGGAAGCAGTCAAGTATTGCAGTTTTCTATCAGAAGCCTTGCTGTGGCCCAAGGTACTTTCATGGCCCTGCACGGGATCTCTGTGTGCTCCATGCTGAATCCTGCACTTTGTGGAAGAAATAGAGGCAAAATACCTCTGTTTTTAATCTCCTGGTATTATCCTGCGGGCATCATTAGCTTTACTTGAAAACGTTGGCTGTGCAGGCATCCGTTTGACCTTGCAAGATGAATCTTTTAGCAAATCAAGTCAGAGCAGTGAAACAGTTCTGTGAATGGCTTTGAGCCTTGTTAGCTTAGCTTGGGAGGGAGGGGACCACGGATATAGCATAAAAAAAGGCTGGCAATGAGATGATTGTTTTGAATCATAAAACCCATATATACATCAGAGGCACAGCACTCTGATACCTGCTTTTCTTGAGAATTGTAATTTTACTTACAGGAACTGGAATAACTTAAAGTAATTCAAACTTGGCTGGAGACCCCTCTGCTTGGCCCTTCCAAAAGCTTTGGATGTCTTGGTACCTGGAACGATGGATCTGCTTTTCTTCTTGCTGTGTCCTTCCTAGAAGCAATGAGATCGTCTTTGTTTTTCTTCTTTTTTTTTTTTGTCTTCATCTCTGGATTTGAGCTGCCTCTGCAACGGCCTGGGCAGTTCAGAGTGGTTTTGGAGAGGTGGTGGGCCGTGTGTGTGTGTTTTAACCCAGAGTTTCCCTGTTGGAGGTTCTCTTTCTGCTGTAGAACAGCTTGGCACTGCCCCGGTGATATTTCTTACTTGGTGTAAGAGCACGCCTGTGTAACAGCACCCGTGTTGGTGTACAGAGCACGCTTTCGTTCCTTCTGCTGCAGCTGGAAGCAGAGCTGGCTTGCGTTTCACGAAGCGCAGTTTGTTCAGCGTCACCCCACACATCATCTTTCACAGCCTTTTCAGCAGCGGTTCCCAGTGACGGAAGCAAAAAGCTGAAAGCCAGGCGTTTCCATTGCTGTCAGATTTTCCTCGGTCGTGTCAGGGGGCTGTCACCCAGCAGGTTCCCTCGCTGCAGCCGTGCAACCTGGCTGGAGGAAGGCAGGCTTCTCGTCCGGCTCGTGCTGTGCAGGGCTCCCGTCCCCTGCAGCCGAGGCTCTCCTGTGCCCTCCCTGCCAAAGGAGTGACTGCCGCTGCAGATAGATACAGAGCTTCGCTCCGGATAGATACAGAGCTGTGGTGGCTGCTGAACGTTTTCTTTTTCTTTCCCTGTCGCACTTGGGGTCTCCCAGAGCTGCTGTAACCCACTAACAGATCAGCAGCGGTCGTTACCCAGCAGTTCGTGGCGAAAGAAGGAAGGCCCTGATTTCATTCCCTCCCAAACCTTGGGCACAGTCCCTTTCATGGCAGACGTGCTGCTGATTCTGTAGTTGTATAAGTGACTCTGAAACTAATGAAGAGAAGCAGTAATGAGAGAAAATAATTTACATTTCTTTTTGGTGTCTCTGGGTATTGAAGAATTGCAAGCTGTAGTTAATCTCATCATAAATTCAGCATCTGTCCTTACTCCATGTAGCGCTCATGTAGTTCCCCTGCATCTGGGCAGCCACACGTTTTTTGTTGGCACAGGACTGTGGCAGCGCGTTGCTCTTCTGGTTTTCTTTCTGCATCCTCACTTGCAGACTTTTCCCCCCAGAACAGATGCCTTCTAATTCAGGTTGCATTGTGCAGTGTGCCAGTGCCAGTTCTTCATCCGGACTAACGGGGTTGGACGTCAAAGCATTGTGGTCACTGTAATTGTGTCTGGATTTCTGCACCAGGGAGTCATCACTGGCCTTTCTGAAGAAATGATTTGGTATGGGAACAGCGTAGGTACCGTGGTCTTCAGAAATACCAGAACGACCGTTTTAATTTCATTGTCGCGTCAGGTATAGAGGCATCACAGCTTCCTTCTGCCCTCCCTCATCCTTTCCAAATGCCAGGACAAATAAGCCCAGCTCCTTCCTTCGTTGTTTAGTGGTGGCCCTCCTTTTCTCCTCGCACCGCTCCCGATGTGGTTACTCACAGACTACGTGCGTTGATGCACCTCATCACTCAGCAGTCTTCAGTGTGATGCATGATGACCTAATTTTTTTATTTTTATTTTTTGCTTAGCAATTAAATACATGGCATTTATCCTTCCCGTCTGGGTGCAGGAGTGGAGACCAAACCCGTGATTTGAGCATGAGTTACTGCTTTACCTGCTATCTGTGTTACTGAAAGAGACCGGAAGGGAAAAGTGTTTGATTTAGGAACAGAGTAAGCATAAAGTCTTTCTGTAGCATCATGTTTTCTACGGTTAATTACAGATTATTTTTTAAAACTTATATTTCCATATCAAACTTGTCTAGAAGAGTTTCTGACCCCTGACCTGGGATTCTGGTAGAAGAGTCCCTGCACCAGTTCAGTGTCTGTCGTGCTGGTTCTGTAAGAGATCGGTCAAAGCAGAGTAGAAAGATGAGTGGAATTGTGTGCAGTAGGTGCATGTTATACCCTATTCCTTCCTATTGATCTGTAAGCTGTTCCATTGGCTTTCTTTCTGTTTCCTGCTGCTTTCTTGCTTCGTTATTGAAGGGAGGATTCAGACCTATACAGGTAATTTTAACTCCTGGTTCTGCATGGCATAAGTGTCTCTTTATCACTTGTATCATTATTCCGTTAGTGAATGCATTCGTGTCTGATGCACACCTTAGCAACTGAGTTTAAAGATTACTGCCAAGACTCTGCTAACTAGAGCAAGGGCTCCAGTGCCACGAGCGCTCCATTCGTGGATGCTGATGCCTTTCCCAGCCCTTACAAGCTGAGACCTGACCCCGTGCCACTGGGCTGCTTGGTTTCCTGGAACTGGTCCACTTGCGTGGGGCATCACTTCATGCAAACGTGGTAGAAGATTTTGGTGCCACCCTGGCAGAGGTTGCCACCCTTTTGGAAACAGAGCACGAGAGAAGTCACATGTCTCAGTCTGTACAAAGAGCAGGCATGAGGCATCTCTTCCTAAAACCTGGATTTAGCTGTTCTCAAGTTACACCGAAACAGTTGCCTTGATGTTTTATTTCCCTGGTGTATTAATAAAGGTGGCTTTTTGGCAGTTAACCCACCTTATAAAAGCATATTTTACAGAAATAATTTTCCTGACGGTCGCTCTGAAAGTTGGGGTGTATAATTGAGTAGATGCAAACTAACAGATAGACCTCAAAGGTTCACATTTGCTCTTACCTTTTACTACCTGGAAAAAATTGAAGGTTATAGCATGAACTTACTATTTACAGATAGACAGCAATTATCCTGCAGTTTTCTGAATGTGTGGCAACCCTTTGGAAGTAGTACTATAACTATAACATACTGTCTGCCTTTGTAATGATACTGTAATTTTTCTCCAGAAGTTTGACCGATCCTTTGTTTTCTCTCCTTTCTCCTTCCTGTGTCCCTTTCCTGCCCTAGTTTTTTCAGAGGCCTCAGATACAGCCTCCGAGAGCTACCATCCAGAACAGCAGCCCTTCCATCCGTCCTGGTGCACAAACACCGACTGCAGTGTATCAAACCAACCAACACATCATGATGGTTAATCATCTGCCAATGCCGTATCCTATGCCTCAGGGCCCCCAGTACTGTATACCGCAGGTAAAAACACGTTTTCCAGGCACTTAAACTGAAAAGCAACCCGTGCTTCACCTGGATTTTCTCGGGACCTGCTGCAGCAGTGGGAGAGGGGGAGATAAAACTGGTAGTTGCGTATTTCAGTTCTGTGCTTCTTTATGAAGTATCTGTTGGTCTTGGCATCTTCTCAGAAGGTGTGAACTAAGCTCCTGGAAAATGCTGTGAATGCATTTAAATTGACTTGGACCTTGGACCTTATAAAAACATGGTATTACTGAAAGTAATTGTCATTGTTAAGAAGTTTGATAATCTGATCTTTATTGATTTTTGAGGGCTCAGTTACAGTTTCTGTATGTAACAGCATGTCATTGCTCAACTCTTTGTAATCTGATGGTTATTTTTTTCTTCCTAGTATCGTCACAGTGGCCCTCCATATGTTGGGCCCCCGCAGCAGTATCCTGTTCAGCCACCAGGGCCAGGCCCCTTTTATCCAGGCCCAGGTCCTGGAGAATTTCCCAATGCCTACGGTAAGTTCTGGTTGGAGATTTCCTGTAAGTATTTCCTGGGCGTGGTTTTCTCTTGTCAAGTTGAAGATTTTCAATACCAAACTGGATTAGCACTTGTTTGAACTTCAGATAGCTGCTTGATTTGGTTGTGTCACAGCCCTTATTATTCACTCCGGAAAAATTCACAGTAATGGAGTTTCGTTTGTATCAATGCTCAAGGAAAGGCTGGAACTTGCAGAGCTACCCATAATCACATGTGAATAAGAATAGTGGCTATTTATTATTCCCTGCTAAATCATTATTATTTATTAAGGTATTGTGAATACAACTGGCAGCCCTGGTTTCCACTGGTTTCCCTCAGTATGTGCACGGCAACAGAGCATTTAACATTTCTTGTTCCTGTGTTCCCTGTTTGGCATTTAGGAAGGGAAAAGAACAAACCATCTGGCTTAATTCACTGGTCTCATGCTGCAAAGAACAAGTTAGTCCAGTGAAAGAGCTTAAAACCCATACGCAGGCTGATGTTTGCCCTTTGAAGACACAGTTCCTAGTTTCACCTCTTCTCAAGCAAAGAGCTCCACTGACAGTGGTTGCCCACAATAGCTGTGTGCTGTGGTTGTTGGTTACGCTATGTTCAATATATTTGACTCCTTCCTCAGGTATTCAGGTTCAAAGCCACCCCTAAAAATTGAGGGGTGATGTGTCCAGTGTTGAGCGTCCCTTCCATCTGCGTCTTGCCTGCGGTCCTTGCCTCCTGCGGGACCTCACAGCTGCCTCTCCTCTGGGTTCCACTGAGGAGACCCCATGTGTCAGTGGGACACCTTAGGTGTCCCGTGACCGCTCTTCTCTTGGCAGACGTGTTTGATGTAGAAGTAATTAAGCCCTTAGTTACTTCCCTTGTGCTGCCGTTTACGATGCATATCGTGCTTACATCACAGTCCCCTAATAAGGCTTTCTGTGGGATCTGCCTTTCAGTTGTCATTTAAGGTAAATCCGCTCCTGTGAGCTCTGTTTCCACTGCAGACAGGTATCTTGCAGTAACGTGGTCACTTTTTTTTTAATTTGTCTTGCCTTGCTCAAGTATGGGAACATTTGAGAAATCCCCAGGATGATTCTAGTAGTCACCCCCCTGTACTTTTTTTTGAAAGGGTTTTCACTTCTCAGTATCAAACTTGAGATATTTTGTTCAGTCTGAGTGCTAGCTGCCCACACAAATTCTGTAATCCGTTGGGGTCGACATGTTACCAACTTTCCATGCAGCTTTAGCTGTTGGTATTTCTGAGCAGTAGAAGTGAATGATTGCCTTCCAGGCTGAACAATGATGACGGTGTACAGTTGGCAGAATTGCATGTTTGCTCTTCACAAATTCAGATTTATTTTAAAGGGGAGAAGAGCTCCAGTTGCCTCCCTACTTATTTTGAAAGGTCATGAGTCTTTTTATTTTTATTTTTTTTTAATTTGGAATATATAGAGCTAGTGGGACTACTTCGAAAGGCATTCGTGAAATCTTCAAAGACTTCAGTTTCTGAACAAATGGAGAGACAGCAATTAGGAGGCAGCTAGTTCCTGTTTGCTTACCTAGACAAATAAAGAGAAGAAATATTGCAATGGCTCTTTAAATCTGATCCACTAAATGAGGAAATTGCCTACGTATTTGTCATTTAAAGCTTTTCTTCCGTTCCAGGTCTGCTTTCTTACTTTCTGCCCACTTAGTGCAGTTTGTCTGTCTTCACTTCTGTAATTTGGAAAAGGTTCCCTCCTTGTTCCTTTCTACTCCTGGAGCTGCCTGGCTTCTCGCACAGCAGCTTGTAATCTTTTAGCCCCAGCTTGCTTTCAGGTCGCTGTGTCTGCAGAGCGTCAGTGGGCGAAGCTGGAGGCTGGGTTTGATCTGGATTGCAGCCCTGCCTCACGCAGAGCGTTCTCCAGGCAGGGAAGGTTTAGCCAAGGAAGAGAGGGTGAATGCAGGTTTGCTTGCACTCATCCACCTTTTCCTCCTGTTGCTCCCTTGCTATTTATATAGGGCTGGAAATATTCTGTGTCTCACCAGGTGTCTAAGCGTGGTGCTGCTCGCAGCACTGGGAGACAACTAAATGCAGAGTACGGGTGTGGACGGTGCTGCTGGCAGCGGCCTTTCCCTCCAGCCTCGGGGCTTTGCAGCTAGTGTGTGGTATAGCATGGCACAGAGTGCTGCTGGGCGTCGAGCTCTCTGCAGCGTGACAGGCTGTAAAGGACGTGGTACGGAAAAATGCTGCAGAAGACAAAACATACTAAGATGAAAAGTACTTATTTTTCCTAAGCTATTTCTCAGTTTTGTAATTCATTGTTCTCTCATATATCAGTGAGCCTCTGTGATACGTTGGGAAGGCCTTGAAATGATGGATGAAATGATCGTGTGAAATGAACACCCTGAAAAGGATCAATATGTGGGGCAGAGAGCAAAGAATGTTGCACTGAAAAATGCTCTTGACTTGTTGCCACAGAAGCTGTGTTTCTTCCCAGAAGTTACTCTTCCTTTTTGGGGTTTGCTTTTTCAAAGTACTTCTCATAAGCAAAGAGTTCTTCCTTGAGTTACGCTGTTGGTCTCTCTCTCGCATGGATCGTGTTATAGCTGTCTCGTTTCTGGTTTCTAGGAAACTAGAAATGAGGAAAATTAACATCCTGCAGGGCTCCCAGGTGTGCTCGTGTCCTCTCATGTTACCCAAACTCGTGTTGTACACCTGGCCAGCTTGGCCAAAGCATTAGTCGGAAGAGTTTGAGGCTGCACAGCTCTTTTTCAGGAGAGAACGGGGATACTGACGAAGGTTTTGCACCCTGAGGCCAAGGCAGATCTGCCTCTATCTGAGTTTGCCTCTATCTAGTAGTACGTAGACAAGAGACAGCTCTGCTGTGCCACTTCTATTTATGTCTGGCACATCTTGAAAGAACTCAGTCATTTTGAGCCTGTCTTTCTCCATAAAGAAAAGAAAATGAAACTGTTGGATATTATGAATGTAATCAACAACGCAGTGTAATTTTGCAATAATAACCCTGGTCATGGTTTTTTGTGTTGCAGCATGAGAAGAACATTGCTTGTAATTACATTTTCTCGCTATGCTTTAAAATAAGTTGCCATTGACCTTGCAAATTCTTTGTAATGGTTTGACTGAATTTCTCTACAAAGGGGAAAAAACACTTACCTGTTTGTGAGTCCAAGGAGGGACAACTTCTCTTTTAATGTCTTTGTGATTTCAACAGCCTCTCAGAAACTGATGCACGTGATGAGGAAAAAATGAAATAGTGACTTAATCACTTGTCTTGCTGGAAGCAGCAGCTCTGTTTAAGTGGAAGTGAGGAAGAGCAAGACGCAGACTGGTTTGCAGTTGGATGCTAAAAGTTCTGTTTTTTCAAAAGAAGGGAGGGAGGAGTAGGTGGACAGTTTTACTCTCATGCTTGGTTTTCTTTCGTTAACAGACTAACTGGGTTTCTCTTGTTTCTGTGTTGTTCTTTCCCAGGAACACCTTTCTACCCAAGCCAGCCAGTTTATCAGTCAGCACCCATCATAGTGCCTACACAGCAGCAGCAGCCTCCACCAGCTAAAAGAGAGAAAAAAACGGTAAGGGATCTTCATTGAATGACAAGTCCTCTCTGAGAATTGTCCTGGTTGTAATTAATGAAAATTTTAGCTTAAAAGTGGGCTTTATCTTCACAGAGAGGCTCTTACCTTTCACTCCTAAGTCTTATTAAACATTGCACGATGCTGCAATGATGTCTTACTTTCAGTTTGCTATGGGAACTTGCTGCTCTGTGTTTTGTAAGGTCTCAGCCAGTCAGAAATGAAAATACTTCTGCTGGTTTTGTAACAAACACAAATGAAAGCAGCAGCATCTCCTTAAGCCAGAGGATCCTCATCTGCTTGTGCTGCTTTACCAAAGAGCCAAGTGGGAAAGAACAACCTCGGATCAGTTTGCGAGACTGTTGGGAATTGGTTCAAATTGACAAAAAAGAAACTGTTCAATATTGTGCCTTGGAAATGTAGAGAAGCAGCACTAGCAAGCTGGGGACGGATGTACAGAGCTTGAAGGAACCTGCACATGTGATGCTATGAAAGTGGGCAGGGATTTGGAGACCACATTTCCTCTCTTCCTAGTTCACTGGTCAGAAGTCATGAGACAGACTAATGGAATGTAAACCTGTTTGTAGGTGGACGATGGTAGGGAATAGTAAAGATGTAGTGGGTGAATTTAATGTTTAAATAGAAAAAAACTAGGGGAGGACTTAAACTTGTGAATGAATAGTTGATTCGGAATAAGTGAGAGGGAATTAATTTATTAATTTTACGTCAGCGTGTGTTACAGTGGATTGAAAACATCTAAAGAACTGTTTCCTGGCCCCCCCCCAAAAAAAAGTGGGGAGAATTTGTACGTGTTTCAACAAACAGAATACTTGTATCTTGATTTCTGAAGATGAGCTGAGATGATGCTTGATCTGGAAAGCTGGAAAAGCTGAACAATGTGTTAGCTGGGCTTTCAAGAAAAGCCTTTCTTGAAAGAAAAAAGAAAAGCTGCTGTCATCAAAGGGTGATGCAACTCTTTTGCTACCTCTTCACCATCCTCTTCAGTCCTGAGGAGTCTCTTTTCAGCATCCCAAACACGACATGGCCAGATCACTGATACCATTTGAAGTGCAGAGATGTTCAGAAACACTCAGCTGTGGTTTAGACAGTTTAATGCCCAGAAAGCTAAGTTCTTTGAAGCAGAAAAGCAAAGGCTTTTAAAAATGCCTTTAAAGATGCTTTTGTCTGGATGTACTTCTTCAGTTTGCTAACATGTTACAACTGAAAAAATAAGGGAGAAATTAAAGAAAAATGAAGCGTGTCGATGTACACACATCTGCATGCACTGTTAGCTGAGTACTACAAACTTTCAGGGAGGGAAAACGTTTTAATGACACTGACAAGAGGAAAAGAGGGTAGGAACTCCTGCCAGCTCTTAAGTCCTCATTGCTGTGATCACCTAGATGTCTTAGTGGAAGAACACCAGTCTCTTCTTACTCTGTCAAAAGTACGAGATGACCACACCTTGTCAACACCCTCAGTACTGTCTGGGTACTCATTTGTCTTCCCGACCCAAAGAGTCGAGAATACGTCACACAATTCTGAAGCTGGTAAATCACAAAGCCCTCCCACAGCTAGCAGCTTTGTCGGTTGCCAGTGGAATAAAGCCACCACAGCTTCCAGTGACATTCCTGCTCTCAGAAGGATTTTACCTCCAGGTTTACCTGTGGTTAGTGTATGCTGCTTGGTACAACAGGGACTTCTGCCTGCGTCTTACAGAGCGCTCAGCCAAGAGCTTCTGAGGTTAACAGACAGGAATGATAGCGCTGTCTTCAAGTTTATGGAAATCCGCAGTTTTTATATTAAAGATGACTTCCACTAAGACTCTGTTCCAAATAAATCAACCCACACGGGTTGACTGATTCCCATGCTCGGTGTTTGTTGAGGGTTCAAATGGGCACGTTCGAAGTGTTCTATTTATTTTATATTTTTCCTTCCCTTTTGGGGACTATGAAGATGCTCAGGTAATAAACTTGTTTCCTAAACGTTGATGTGTTTCATAGGACTTCCCTTTGTTCTTGCACTTTCCTTTCTTTGGCTCTGTAGTTCTGTTTGTTTGTTTTCTGTTTGGCTGGTGTGATTTTTCTCAGCGTGGAAGGTGAAAATGAAGAACTGACTGGCTTTCTCTCTATACCAGCAGCTGGGTTGGCAAGGTCACTGAATTTTGTAGCAGGGCAGTATGTTTTTGTTTTGTTTGTTCATTTTTATCCTGCACTTTCCACTAACTGGCAAGCTTACTTCTATAGCTAAACCATCCACTAAATTTAACAAGTTTCACTAAACTTCTTTCCCAAAAGTAGAGACCACGTTCTGAATTAAAGGGTCGCGTACTGCAAGGCACGTATTTAAAATTGCTCCACAGTTGCTTTAGATCTGAGGGAATTTGAAGAGGTGCACATATTTAGAACTGACTGGCACAGTTGATGAGCATTTTGATTAAATTAGGTTGTAAGATTAAGGGATGACATACCATGCATTTCAAGTTGCTGAAGCAAACCACGTTGCAGTGTTCCTGCAGAGCATCAGCTCAGTCCAGGGCATCTCATACAGAGTGGAATGGAAACGTGTTCTGTCCGTGCTTCCCCTCCATAAGCCCCAAGGACGTGCAATGGGAGGACTTGTCTGAAGTATTTCTATATTCAATTCCATAGATCCGGATCCGGGATCCAAACCAGGGGGGTAAAGATATAACAGAAGAAATAATGTCCGGAGGGGGCAGCAGGAACCCAACACCCCCCATCATGAGACCCACTTCCACACCTACTCCACCTCAGGTAACGCAGTGGCCGTGTAGCCCTCTCCCCGTGATGTCTGCTTTGCTTTGCTGTCTGTTAGAGCCAGTTCCCGAGTCTTCCATCCACACCAACTGCCTCACTCACCTGGATGGTCTTTTCTTTAGTTGTCTGTGTTCTTCAATGATTTATTTTTCTGTTTGGTCACTTTTATCAGCCTGTGGCTTGTAAATGTAGAGCCGCAATGCTGCTACAAGTTCCCCGCCCCTGCTTTTGTATCAGCAGTAGCTTTTAAAGCTGGTGAAGGCTTTCTGAAGGAGTCAGTATGTCTGCGAGAGATGTGGCGTTTCCATTAGTGTCTTGTGCACCTGAGGAACATCCGTATCATGCATGTGATTGATTATGTGTCTTAAATGGCATTGCTGTCCATACTAAAGTCTTTCTGCTTTAGCAGTCTTGTTTCAGAGGAACCAGAATTCCTGTAGCTCAGGACGTTTACCAGAGAACTTCCAGATTTGTGCTCTGTGTGTTCAGCCTTAAAAAGGGAAAGATAAAAGGAAAATAAAAGGCATTTTTCTGACATAAGAAAAAGCACAAATATCCCAAACTGGTATTTTCCGTAGTTCATAACTCTCTTCAAAAATTCTTGTCACATACCTTTGAGTTTCTGACCCCTTCTAAGCCTCTGTATCCTGCTTCACCCGAGAAGTCCACGTGTGATGTCTGGCAATTAAACTGAGTGGAAATCCAGGTCTGTTCTAGTCCTTTTTGACTCGGGGCCAAAAGAGCACTCTCAGACCTGTGGGCAAGCAGTCCTGACATGAGCATGAGTCCACCTCGATGTTCACTGCTGGGTCTGAAAGTGGCTGCGTTATCAGGAAATGATTTCTCTCCTTTGACCAACTCTTCCAGACCTGCAGCAGGAGGAGATGATGTCTCCTTGGTCTCCCCATGGTGTAGGAGATGGAGAGGAGGCACATGGCAGCTGCTGCCCTCTTCCAGCAGCCAGCTTGGTGTGGCTGCCCTTTGTTTCGTATGTAATCTCCCAAAAGAAGGGATCTTCCAAGGGGGATGGTGCTGAGCCGCGAGCTGCTCAGCTTAAATGTTTGTGAACAGCTGGAGAAAAAGAAGCTGAACTCTACAGTTTGGCACAGGCCTTGGAAGTTGACAATGTTTTATTGGAGGTTATTGTCTGCTGCCCAGGGGCCTGATATGAAGACCATAAATATCAGTAAAGTTCTGCATGTGATGGGTGGGCGCTGGGTCCGAGCCTGGCTGAGGCGCAGTTTCCTCTTTGTCCAAGCTCTTCCCTGTTTAATGTCAGAAACCAGTTTTTGCTATTTTTTTTCCCTTTTTTTTTTTTGTGAAACAATTGTCCCTGGGCTGAAATCTTACCCCCCACACGCACGCCCTGTGTCAGGATAGCTCTGCTGACTGTCCTGTGCTGAGGAAAATGCACAGGCTTGTCCTGAGACATCCATTGCATGGGGCTGTAAGCCTGAGGTTACAGCCGAGCCAGTGAGGATCGGCCGAGGAACGGGGATCACCGAGATGAAACAAGAGCCTGGTCCGCAGGACTCCCCTCCGAGACAAATGGAATAGCTACGGCTTTTGGCCATTTCCCCAGTTCAATCAAATCCTCCTACCACATGAAGGCATCACCATTAGCTTTGGGTCACCTGCTTTCTTCTCCTGGTCTCCACCTGGGGCAAGCAGCAGCAAGGCGCCGTGCTCGAGCTGGCTGGCTGTGCAGCGAGGTCGGCAGGGCTCGGCTGGAATACGCCTTCTGCTGCCAGAGTGCTCTGATGATTTGTGGACTGCAGCTGGAAAGGGAGCGAGCAGAGGGCTGGTCATGTGTAGAGCTGATTGTACTTCTTTCCAAGCATTTTCCGTGAGAGAAGATCCCAGTGATAAAAAAAGTTTGAATGGTGGTGAGACCTTCTTCCCATTACTTCATGCTAAATGATTTACCCCACTAGAAGCGTGGAAGGGCTGGAAACAGGCAAGGTTTCAGATTGGGTTTATGTGTGGTGCAGCTAATGCAGGCATTTACTGATCACTTCTGCGTTCAGAAAGCTATTTTAAGATACTATAATTAAGTCAAACAGGACAAAATAAATGCTTTTCTAGAGGAGGTTAATAAGCATGAATTTTTTATCAGCTGAAATTTGTATGCAGAGCACACCAGTGATGTCCAATCATCTGCTCTAAGTAAGGTATGCAAATATTTCATTGTTTCGTATCCAGGCTTTGTTTTGATTAGGTACTTGGAACCACTTTTGGTAATCACAGAAGAGCTCCGAAATAGAGCTCACCAGTAAAAGTTCATTAGTGCAGCATAACTGAAAATTTAAGCCCACTTAAGCCAGGAAATTCAAAGTTATTGTCCCAACAGTGTCTATAATTCATTTCTCTTAAGCAAGTCTAGTACCTTGGATGCAATTAGATGGTGCTCAGCGTATGCCTTAATATGTATGTTCAGTGGCTGAATTCCAGTAGCTGTGGATAACTTTGAACTGTGTAAAATCAGGAAACTTTAGATATTCAGCCATGGCTTTGCTCAAAACATTTTAGGGCTTTTTGTATTTCCTTTCCTCAGCTGCTAAAAGCTGTGAACAATCCGTGTGAGATTCACATGGAAAAGAAATACCTGCTTATTGAAATACTCAGAGTT
Organism: Oxyura jamaicensis; assembly: GCF_011077185.1. Taxonomy (NCBI): domain Eukaryota; kingdom Metazoa; phylum Chordata; class Aves; order Anseriformes; family Anatidae; genus Oxyura; species Oxyura jamaicensis. The sequence continues at coordinate 7,836,269 of NC_048913.1, read as the reverse complement.
TGCGGCAGCTCCTGGACGAGGTGCGCGGGAAGTGCTGAATGCAAACCCGGGGTCTCAGGGCTTGCAGAAGTGTCATCTAATAGAAGCGGCTCCCTGCACGATGAGGTTTATGGTGGTTTATATTTTTATTATTCTAGACTCTGGTAACACTTCACAGTGACTGCCGGTGTCTGATTCTGTAAGCTCGTTACTTAAGCACCACAGTCACAGAAAGGAAAACGTGCTCACGAAGTGCATGGAAGCCACTGCTGTAGACCCGTCCCTGTCAGAAATGTAATGCTTTTAAAAAGAAGCCATTTTACCATAACAAGGGCTGTGGTGTCTACAGAAACCAATGGAAATTTTAACTGAAATTTTAGCAGTAGATCAAACACAGAACACCAAAAAACACTGGGCTTGTCCAAAGCACGCGCAGCACTGCTGGGGCTCGCCTTGTGCGTTGAGCCATTTCTGTCCTTTTCGTAGCTCCCGCTTTGCTTTGTAGGCAGCATCGCTGACCGAGGCGTGCTTTCACTGGAGGCTTTCCAGCACCTTCGTGGTGGTTCCCCGAGCCCCTGTGCAGCACTGTCTGCTGACCAGGGAGCCGTCCCCAAAAGCTGTAGATTCCCCCCCAGCCCAGGGAAGTGGCTCGGATGGACGTGTGCGGCTGCTCTGCGTTCTCTGCTCCGTGAGAAGATGAATTTCCCTTTTTTCACCAGGATTTTTCTGAGGTTTAGTTGCTGAAATGCTTTAAAGCTCCTGCATAAGAGAAATGGAGACACTATTTATACATTTCTAGCACTATGCTATTTTTCACACTAATTTTTTTGCCATTGAGATATCTAAAAACCAGGACCACATACAGAATTTGGCTACAGTATTTGCTCGGCGCTGACTCACACAGATCACCTTTTAAAGAGCAAGAAGTGCTCTTATTTTCCTGGCAAACCTCTTCCAAGTAGTGGTGAGTTTGTCACGTTTTGTGTTTTCTTGGTCTACAAGCCATGGCAGGATAGAATAACAGAGCCAGTCTTTTAGCGCAATAAATCATGAGAGCAGTTTTGAGTGGTATTTTTCCTAGAAAGTCTCTAAATGCTCCATTTTGAAGCTGAGAGCCCATAGGGGTCATTAATTAAGTACCGTTTTTATTGCTTTGCAGCATGGTTCCCACAAAACGAATATTTTCCAAAGTTCTTAAGCAAGCTTCTTTACTGACCCAAGGAGCTTCAAGGCTTCCAGGTTCCTTGCTCACTGGTTTCGTTTGGTTCCTGCAATTCTTCTCACATTCTCCCTTTTCCCTATTGATTTTGTCCATACATTTTCACATGAAACCAGTGATCCACTGAGGGTGAAGGGAAGGTGTTCTTGAAATCCACTTGTTTGTAAAAGCTGTGTTTGCTTTGGCTGACTTTGGGTTTGGCTGAAGGTACAGATGCAATTCTTCATTCGTCGTCCAGCCAATCTCATCAGGCTCGTTCCTGGAAGAGCAGCAGTCCCATATAAAAGGTTCAACCCTTCCCTCCACTTGCTTAGGTCTTCTGTTTTTTTCCAGATGTGCTTTTGCACAGTCCTTTATTTTTCTGTTGCCTGAAATGGTGAAAAATGATGTACTGAAGATAATTCCCTTTATTGTGCGCTGTTCAGATGCGGTAGCTGAAAAAGCTGGAAATGGGAGTCCCATGAAAAGGAGCAGATTGCCAGAGTGCTTCCTTTTGAGGGAAATAAGTTCTACATGGTATTCTGATACCTGGTCTTCAAGAAGGAACTGGATGCCCGTGCCTTTGGCATTGTGCTTTATCTTGATTGTTTAAAAATCCCCATTTCTGTAAATGTTCTGCCAGCATGGGCTCGTAGCTAGATAAGGAGAACCAGCTGTAAAAAGCTGATGGCGTTTCATTTTTAGATTATAAAAGTTATCAGTTTCTTCTTCGCATGGTCCCTGATTTAAGGGGATTCTACAAATGTAACTAGTTGACTTCCTGGTCTGTGTTCATTGTGATGTGCACAAGTGCTTTCCCTGTAAGTCTGGGTGAGTTTGGTGTAGTTGCTTGGTCTGTGTTAGATTCTGAGGTGAGGGGAGGTGGGGTTTTGTGTGGTTGGTTTTTCTTTTCTCAGACCTTCACATACATAAGTGAAGTCATTTGTCCCATTAGTGCTGGGGAGATAATTAAAATACTTGGTCTCTGCAACAGGCTGTAGCCTTTTCACTTGTCACCTGCTGGTCTTGCAGATCATTTTTATTTACAGAATATGTACAAAATTGATTGGGGACCAGGTATGCCTGCTCTATTTTTGATTAAAGCAGGATTTTTTTTTATTCTCAGCATTACCCAGCAGGTATCATCCCTCAGCCTGTGGAAGGCATTAGGGGCTTTTTCCATACCAGCAGCGCGGGTGTCCTCAATCTGGGTGATGTTCCTGGTGTGACAGCAATGTTAGTATGCGAATGCGTGTAGATGGATGCACGTTCTGAACTATTCGTGCATACACACACAGCTTAGCTGTAGATGAGCACACGCGTGCGTGCGTGCAAATACCTGCAGATGTTGCTGGGTATTTGGACCAGCGGAGTTTGTAGTCCATCGGTGTGAGCAGCTTTTGTGTTCAGCAGAGCCACACCTTGTGGCGGTTGGACTGATATCTGCGGTTTCAGCGCGCTGTTTGCCGTGTTTCACTCAAATCTCAGCCCTTCGAACCAGCTGATCAGCTGAGAACGGAGCTGAGCCCAGAAAGCTCGCTGAAGCTAGGAGGATGACGTGTATGAATAACCGTGCTGTCTTTTTCTTGCCGTTGTTAACAGTAATCGTCTCTTTTTCCCCCTTTCCTGCTGCCTTTTCCTCCCTCCCTTTCCCATGTACTTTTTGAATCGGTCTGCGTATCTTTTCTCTTTTTTTTTCCCTGCCTTTTGTTTTTCTTTTCTATCCCACACTATTCTTGTCTCCCTACTTGCTTGCTTGTGTTCCATGTGGCTAGTTCTTATGTTCGCACGCTCATTATCACCCTTTTTTGTACTTCAAATCCCAGCAGCTGTCCAGCCAGGTCCCAGAGCACAGCCCTGTGGTTTATGGGCCTGTGGAGAACACCCATCTCGCTGCCAGCACCCCTGTCACTGCGGCTAGCAACCCGAAGCAAGGTTTGTTGATGGATATTTCCTCCGTGCTTATTTTTAGTCATTTTTCTCCTTTCTAGTTGTAGTTGGAATATTTTTGGCATGAAGACAAGCAGGGTAGCAGTCAGCAGCAATAGGAGGGGAGGGACTTCTTTTCCTCCAGTGGAACATTTAACAATGTGTTGCTAAGGGAATTAATTGAAATTTGCCAATGTGAAACTGGTTAAAAATAATCGTATTAGAGCTTACATGTCCTAAACATTGTTTGCGAGCACTGAGAAGTGTGAACCTCCTCTAACCCACACGCCATCCTTCAGGAACAAGTGTGTTGTCAGTAAAATGCTCGTAGCCAGGGAGGCTTTCCATCATTTGAACAAGTTACCAGCCACAGCAATGGCACGTAACCCGAACATCGCCTGGCTCATCCAGAGCCGTTTGTATATCTTGTCCTACAGGACACAGGAGAAATTAATTAGAACAAATGTGATTGTGTGAAGTGTCTCGTAAATGGCTTGCTAAATTTTGCTGACTTCAGTGTTAAAGAAAAGAACACAGAAAAAATTTCTTTAAGTGATTGCATTTCGTTCTCATACCTACGTGAAGGGAGATCTTTAACTGTCTGTTTAAAGACAGGGTGTCCCAGGAGGGAGGGTGGTGTGTGCCAACTCTCCTCCTACACGGAAATTTCACAGCCATCTAAGAGCCATTACAAAGCTTTAGTTAATGTGTGTGCTGCGGTCGTGTGACCGGACTTGGTGCTGTAACACAGAGTTGAGGTTCCTGTTCGCTTCCCGTTTATTCACTGCACTGCAGCGTCTGGGGTTTCTGCCTAGAGCATGCACGTGAGGGCTGAGAGGTGCCATCTTCTCCTCGCGAGCGTTTCTCATAAACTTTGAGCCTGCTGAGATTTTTCAGAGTGTTTGCTAGAAGGAAACTAAACCTCAGAGAAATGTAGCTCTGAAACGAGGGAAGAAGCTGCCTCTAACACTTCAGATGCCGCAGACCCAGATAACGGCGCGGTCGCTGTTTGACACCGTGAGGGGAAGTATCCCTGAGGCTGGTCTCTGTTGGATTATAAAATGTCACGACAATGTCGCTCTCCTATAGCCATAGCGTAGACTTCAGGGCTTTTCCTCAGTGAAAACTGCTCGCAGATACATCCCTGGATTGGGGCTGTTCCTGGAAATGAACCACGGGGACACCTGGGAGATGCCTGGTCCCATCTCCCACTTGACTATCGCCAGCTGCGGCTTTGGCTGGCCAAGTCCCTGTGAGCCTTCAGGGACGGAAACTTCACGAGTTCATTTCCTCTGCTGCTGCAGATCTTTGTGCAGAAAGAAGTCTGTCGTCTCAGAAAGGTGTAGGTAGATGTAACACAGTGTGACTGCCCTAGCCAAACCCAGCTTGCAGGCGCTCTGACACGTCGCTGCTCAGCTCCAGCACAGCTATGATGCAGGCACCATCAAACAAATTGACACCGAGCCATAAAATGCAGCACGTCACACCAGCTGCATCACAGGATTTCAGCTCTGGGTATGAGAGCTTGTGTTTCCAGGACGAGCCAGTCCTCTCCCCACCCCACTCCCCTTCTCCTTCCCTGCGCTTTCGTTTAACCTAATCCAACTTTAAGTTAACTGGAAGTAAGTGGTCTTTGTTTAGTTAGTTACACAGGTCTGGCTATACTGGTTTAAATATAAATCAGGACTGTAACTGGGATTTCACACTGCTGAGCTTTCCTGTGTTTATCTCCATTACATCCCAGAAAGATTCAAACGTTTGTTCCAGTCCAAAAATTGCTAAAGAGCACATTTATGTAAGCATTAGAGAGGGAACGAGCACTGAAACAACACGGTCAGAATTCGGCTGGGGAGAGCAGTGTGAGGCAGGGGCTCACGGGCAGCGTGTGAGGGGTGAAGGCAGTTCAGATGCCGTTGCAATTACTGATTGTAACGAAGCTAGTGGCCCGCGTACACATCAACAAACATCTGCCGAGGTAACAGAATGGCTTTTTCATTCATTCCCCTTGTACCCAACGCTGCATTTTTTTGTTCCAGAATCCGAGCAGTCACAGATAGGGTCGCAGAGCAAAGAAATCGGGCGTTTATTACGAGCAGCGTTCGTGCTTCCCACGGGCCCCCTGCACTGTTCGCTGTGTGGATCAGATCCTGCCTTGTGCCCTTCACCTTGGGTACTCGTTTGCATCAGTTGAAGCTTGGTATAAAGTTGCCATTCTAATGTTGTGATATTCAGCGATCGTTTGGCAGTTATTTATAACTGCGTGCAGCACTTGGCCGATTCACTGGCTTTGGGATCAGGAGCACAGCGCGTGTGCCGTGCAGGCAGCCCCAGCCTCTGCTGTTCCCTCTGCCAGTATCTGCAGCCCCTGTTATTTTTGTGCTCAAGCCATTAGCACGGCTGCTGGATTTGGGATAGTGCTGCGTTTAAAATCCTTGGGTTTTCTTTAAAAAGGCGAGCAGCCTGCAGCCTGCAGCCTGCATTTGTGGTTTCTGAAAGCAGTTCCTTGGTTCCCGGGCTGCCAGGTTCACGGCAGTTCGGAGGAATGCAGGAGAGGCGCGCCTTGGGGCTCTGGAGCCCTGGAGCGCTGTTCGGGGACAAGCAGTTGTCATTCCTGGGGGTGCTCTGGTGTGTATGCCTCGAGAGGGCTGCCGCATGCAAGGACATAGCTGGAGAAATTAGGTCAAGCTGAGGGCAGAGCACAGAGGAGCCTGGCTCCAGGCCTCGGCTGGTGCCGGAGCTGTAGTGGGGTGTAATCGCGCATGACATCAGAGCCGCCCGCTTCTGCTCGGCCCGGGAGATAGCACAGGTTCAGCGTGATGTTTGCAGGATCATTTATTTTTTAAACCTCCCTTTCCAAATTCTGAAACGTATCAGACAAGGAGAATGCACAACACGGTTTGTGGGAAGTAAATTAATGTTAGATCCCGAAGTTTGAAAACCTTGAGGCTTACACGAGTCAGTAACGTGCACTCCACAACCGCCTGCAAAGCCAGCACCAGCACTGCCTTGCACGTGTTTGCAGCAGGACAAAAGATGGAAAAATGGCAGCAAGACCAACATTTATGGTCAGATGGGCACCATGAAGTAGGAGTGAGTTCCTGAATCCAGCAAAACCTTCTCGTCCACCAGCCTCAGCAGCCTTTGCCACCGCGACCACCCGGCAGCCCAGCTCCCTCCCTTGCTTTGACGTCTCTGCATGGAGGAGGTTGCAAGCATCTGTCCTGCTGAGTTTTTTTTTAAAGCATTTCTAAAATCTTTTCCTCTTGTCTTCCTCCTGCTTTTCTGCAACTGGGATCGAGCCTCTCTGCATCCAGGCTCCCTTCCAGCCCCACGCTTCTCCCAGACTGGTTTAGAAAGACAGACAAAGCAACCGCTAAAGGACCTCTTGCAGTCTGGTCTGGAACCTGAGGAGCTACAGGGACAGAGTAATTTTGCAAGATTTGTATTTATATGAAGATTTAAAACAAACAAACAACAAAAAAAACCACCAAACATTGGTGCAAACTCTTCTCCTTAAATCCTAGAGTTTCCAGTAAGTACTTTCTAAATATCATGTGAGGAACGATCTTGGCATATTTCAGAAAAGTAAGGGATCTGGTTCAATTTTGATGAATTGCATTGATTTTTGTTTTGCCTTCCCAACTGTATGTTGTTTCATGTGACCGTTTCTGTAATAGCTGGCAGGGATGAATATTCCTTTGCCAGGACATGGAGATTTGTTCTCTGTGATGGCCGTTCAAGTTAAGATTTATTTTTCATTAGCCAAATTTGCTTATCATTCTTCTGAATTCTTCCCTCAAATTTCTTCTCTCTGAATTTTGCGCACACAGCCTGTATCTGGTAGCGAAAGTACTCCCCAGATCAGGTGTAGTTTGTAGAAAGTGTGCTTAAACCACTGTTTCTTAAATGCAGTTGTATGTTTTTGCTGTGTTTTTATCCCTTGGAATGCTTTTCTGGGCACTTCAAATGAGTTTTTCTTTCTGTGAGCAATCTCATTTGACTCCAGGGAGAGAATATCCAGGCAGTTGTTTATAGCGAGCTGTAAATGTCAAGAATGCTCCATGAGTTTTCTGCAAAGGGTGTTCCAGAAATCGGAGGTGACGCATTTTCTTCTCTAAACCAGTTCTAAGGTCCTTTTTCTTACATGGAGCCTTCAGAATCAAAATCAGCTGTTGGGATACATCCTCCCATCTTTTTTTTTTTTTCCATGTCATCCTCATCCAAAGCCATCTCCCCGCACGCCTCATTACGTTGATGAACTACCACTTTGGCCGTGGTCCTGCCTGCTTCCAGCTGCCGACAGCCCCGGCAGTTCCGAGGTCTTCGTGGCCCCAGCTGTTCCTGAAGACAGGGCCTGGTGCTCCGAGCAGTTTCGGACGGGCTCTCCTCCAAAAGCCCTCTCCCCGCGGAGGCTCTGCCCCAAAGGGGAAGCCCGCAGAGCTGGAAGAGACCAACCAAAGCTGCGCCCCTTCAGTTCTACCTGAACTTGGATGATTTGGGCTTTCTCCTGGCCTTTGATTTCCGAACCTGAGGCTTTGTGCCTCCAGATTTCCCAGAATTGCTTTTTGCTGTCCTGGCATCGTCCCGAAGAAGTTCCCCATCGTTTCAGTGCTCGGAAAGCCCTGGGGCACAGCTCCCTCCCTGGGGGCAGGTAGAGCTGGCCTCCTCCTAACCAGGACCGTTGGGTCCCTGCGGCTGGCTGATAGCTGTCTTGGCTGGCTGGCTGAGCTGTAGCCCTGGGACGCTTTCCTGAACAGATCCTACAATCCTTACGAAAGATCTCACAGTCTGCATCTTGTAGTCGAGTCAGAGGTGGCAGAGGCTGCAGCAACTTTTAGGGTCTTGGCTCGTGCTTCCTTCCAAAGGAGCGGGGCTGCGTATTTTAAATGATGTTGTGGCAGACTGGGAGCTGCACGATGTGCGTGGCAGGGACTGTATCACAACGTCTGCTGCTAATTCCAGGACAAGTACAGGGACGTCTCTGTGCATGTTGTTTCCCATCCTTAGGCTTTGGTGCATTTTTCACTGTGCTTTTCCAGCCCTGCCTGACATCTCCAGAGTGCAAACACCAAAAGGTAACTAACGGTGCTGCTCTTCGGTGCAGCTCTGCTTAAACCCCATTTTGTTTCTGCTCTCTTTGGAAAAGATATTTTTTCCCTGCCGAAATTCGGAACACAAAAAGGGGGATTGTGCCCGTCAGTCTGGTATGCTGAAGGGGGATGGGGTTTAGAAATAACAAGAAATAAGCTACCTGTATCTCGCGTGTTAGTATTGATGTGCCACGTGGCATCCATCAGTCGCGGGGCAATTTCCCCGTTTTAGGAGGGAGAGCACTGCTGCAGAGAGTACTTGCAGGCTGCTGGATGCTCTCGCCAGTGCCTCTCTTTGCCTGTGATGTGGACCAGGAGTTTGCCCAGGTCTCAGTGTTACGGCCCCGTGCTCCTTTGAGGCAGAACCCAGCTGATTTTTGTCTTCTGTAACTTCTGTCAAGAAGAATTCTGTTTTCAGCAGCAGAGTGTCTGCAAAAAATCCATGCTTTGCATTGTGCTTGCGTGCCTTTTCTGTGAGGGATTGCCACTTACTGCAAAGCCTACACTCAGAAAAATACCAGTGGCTGCTGCACTTGCAGGATTCCAGGCTGCAGGTTGCCTGGGCTCTTCCTTTAGGTGCAGAGATGGGCTTCAGGTGCCTCTGGCTTCTTCCTGGAGCCTTCTTGAAAGCAGTCAGAAGGCAGGCAAAGGGGATCCAAGGGGAGGAGGTTAGATACCACGAAGGAAAGTGGAATTGACCTGTTCGTAACACTGGCTTTTTTTTTTCTTTCCCAGAAGAGAAGCCAAAACCAGATCCAGTATTAAAACCGTCTTCTCCAGTCCTCAGACCAGAACCTACTGTGGAGAAAAAAGATCAAGCTGGCCAGACAACCGAGGCCGCCCCAGTAGAAACCCCACCAGAGCTTCCTCTTGCTCCGTCGCCAACCCCAGCCGCTCCCGTCGCAGTCGTTCCTGCTGCTGCTGTCGCCACCGTTTCTAGTAAACCCGCGTTCACAGCTGACTCAGAGGAGAGATGTGAACTCGCTTCCCCAAAAGAGGAGGCAATGCCTGTATCTAACACACCCTGCACGGACACATCAGACCCTTCGCCAGCAGAAGAGGCTGATGCTGAGGTGTGCAAGGAGCCTAGTAGTGTAGCATCTAGTGATATTCCAGTGACTGCTAGTACTAATCTAATTAATGAATTGAACGGAGTTAGTGAAAAAGTAACTGCTACAGAGAGCGTAGTAGATGTAGCCCAGCCGGAAGTTGCGCCATTGACTGCTGAGTTGGAGACACCAGAAGCACCTCCAGCAGAAGTGGAAAGTGTGCCATCTTCCAGTGCTCCTCACACCGCTCCCTCTCCTCCTCCAACCCCTCCTCCAACCCCTCCTCCTCCTTCTCCTCCTATTTCTGTTGCTGCTGCTGTTACCACTACAACTCCTTCTCCACCTCCTCTTCCATCTCTTAGTGCCCTCCCTGTTGTTCAGGGAGATTTAGAAGGAGAGGAGAGCACAAGAACTACTCTTAATGAAGAGGTAAAAGATACTGAAACGAAGGAAGAGACGGAAGCAGATGGGCAACTGGAGGAGAGTACAGAGGCTCAGAGTTTAAACTCTAGCAAGAGTCCTGTCCCAGGTAAGCGTTTGGCACCGTGGTTGTGTGCAGTAAACTTAAAGATGAAGGAAAGGGGTCTTTGGGGTTATTTTTCTATCAGGTGTTTCTGTTTGTATCTGCCCCCAAATTCTGATTCTGCCACATGACCGTTGTTCTGATGTAAAACGCTAATCTTTGTTTGTAGAGGGGAAAAAAAAAAACAACCGATAATCAAGAGGTAGCCAACTGCCAACTTTGCACGTGCCTCCTAGGGTTGGCTGGGTTCATGTAAGCTGCATTTTGCTTTCATGGGGTCATAGGGCAACATTCCCAAGCACTGTTAGCAGGATAATTCCAAAGATACCACTCGTGTTCTCTCCAAGATCAGCCACTGGGTCCGATGACCCATTGCTTCACGCTTATCAGCCTGCTCCTAAACCAGCCTTAACGCTCAGCCCTCGAACTCCCCTGGGTGAACCTTCTGAGCCAGCAGGTTCTGGAAACCTGTGGGGTTGGTTTTAGCCAACTACAAAAATGTGTCACGGTGTTACCAGGAGGAGGTAAATGAAACGGCCCACAACGCTTCACTCATTTGAAAGAGCTTTTAAGTGTCACACACCTACAGCTGCTCAACCTTAATTAGTGATGCATCTGTTTTTCTTCCGCGAAAGTAACGCGTAAGCAAAAATCTCTTCTGGCTAGGCTCGGCTGTTCGCCTCATTTCGCGGTGCTTGAACTTCTCAGAAAACCAAGGTACTCAGGTTTGGGAGGCATAAGGACTTGTTATGAGTTACTAAAAATGAAGTTTCTGTAGTTGCCTTTTAAAACCCAGGCTACTTCTCTCACTGTCATCATCTGTCTTTGCTTTCAGTGCCCGTCACGTCGCCGCGTTAGCGTTCAGTGGGTTAATTCAGACAACCTGTTTTTATGCGCTGCGTTTCCTATAGAAAAGTGCTTTTTTTCAGGACTTCCTGGAAATGAAACTGTGGAAAAGAGGTTAAATCAATCAATTACTTGTATTTAGCTGCTTGAGAGAGTATAATGGTGGCCATTATGCATGCCAGCAGTGTTAAGCCTTTAAATGTGTCGCATCTTTCACACCCTGTTCTGCGGTCCTTTCAGAGCCCTGAAGCTGAGGCTGTTTATTTAAATATCCTTTGAATTTAGGATGATGGAGTTTAGACAAGAAAGGCAGGAGAAACAGTAGCCTTTTCTTTAAAAAGATGACATTTAAAATGCTTTCCTGTAATTTCATTCTTCTGAATGCTTACAACCTCACAGTTTTAGGGAGGGATTCGGTTCTCGGAGCAGGCGCGACTCCCGTGCGGACTTGGCGAGGCCGGGGCACGTCTGTGCCTTGTGCTGGGTGAGCTCGGGGTGGCTTTGGTCCCGGAGGTCTTCCTCCCACAGTGGTGCTTCGGGAAGCGTTTCCCCCAGATGCAGCTTCTTGCCTTCAGAAGTTCGGTCTGCAGCGTTTGTTTATACGTTTATTCCTCAGTAAGCACATGGTGGAAGCATCGTGGCATCAACAGCTTCTGTTGCTGTGCTCCGCTGGGGGCTTCATTAAATGAAAGGCTGAGGGTGGCCGGGCTCCACGCTTGTGTAACGCTGCGCAGGATCGATACGCAGGATCCTGCTGATCCAGTACCTTAAACAGAATCCAGTACCTAGAAAAGATCCGAAGGATCCCTTCGCTGTACCAAGCATGGTGGTTGGTTTTTTTCCTGTTAATTTCTTTTTTTATTTCACTCAGGTCAATTTGCTCCTTTGGCACTTACTGTTCTTCAGTCTGAAATACTTCATAACCCAAATTAATTTCCTTACAAAGCAGGGAAATGGGCCTCTTTGTGTAAAGAAGGTTTTACACAGCCAGGTTCCAGCTTGCAACGTTATTGCTTGTTTTATAGTGTCCTGTGGTTTAAATTAAAAAAAAAAAAAGTGCAGTGTTTGAGGTTTTTAATTACGTAGAAGATTCATTTGAATGCTCTAATATCATTAGACCAGACAGCATGCATTAGCCAACACATTGGCTTTTGCAACACGGAAACAAACATTTCTCAAGTCGCATGAAATATCACTCGAGACTGAGTGCCAGTGGAAGTTCCGTACTGGAAGGAAAGCAAAATACTCTGCACGTCAGGATTTTGTACGTTGCCCATCCCGTAATGAAGCATAACTGTGTTGCGTTTCCCCGCCAACCTTTTTTGGGCAATAACGTTACAATTCTTTGTTGGAGAGAGGAAGAGAGATTTAAATAATGAACCCTGAAGGTGACTGCTAATGCAGTCCTTCGAGGCAGAGTGAGGAATGACACGTCTCTGCCAGCACACTGGAAAATACAGATGCTGAACTTCAGAAGCAAGGAGGAAAGGCTGCATTTTTTTTCCCTTGGACTAAAGGCCGAGCCTTTTTTTTATGATCTCTGGAGATAAGATAGAAATTGGAATGAGGGAAACTTCTCAGACACGTGCTGGTAAGCATGAGCTCTGTGACTTTTAGCAATATTTCTTTGGGGTTTTCAGCACCGTGTGGGTTTTCAGAAGAGTGTACTTACACAGAGCAGTTTGTTAGCTACAAATCATACTGCTTTATTCCCTTTAATGGTAGCTGATCGGATTTGACTGGGACACTACTCAGACCAGAGACCTCTGAGAGTAATCCAATTGCTGCAGGAAGTGAAGGAGGCAGCGCCCGTCACTGAGCGCGTGTTGAACCCGTCCTGCACGGCGCGGAGGCTCCAGGCGGCAGGAAGCGCTGGCTGCTGCAGGAGGCACTAAATCAAGGACCTGGCTGCGGACAGTTAGTAAGATACTCCTGGCACTCTGCAAAAACAAGTGTCTTAGCTGCTCTGCCCCAACAGATGCCAGCTTTTCATGTGTGTAATCCGGCCTGCCGGAAAACCGGGGGGTTCCTGAATGCGAAGTGAGTCCACCTCCCCTCGGAAGAGTCTGGGCAGTGCTGCTGAGGCTTGGGAACTTATCTTGTTTTGTGATGCAGGTGGCAGCACTTCAGGGGTGGGTGGGATTTTTTGCTTGTTGGGGACTTTACAGAATACGCTGTTCTGCTCTCTAACCACCAGAAGAACAAAACTTTGGTTCTTCTCTGCCGAGTTCTGTATACAGATACCAGCAAATACGTTCAGACCCCAGAGGCATCTCTAATATCTTTGCCGAGTGCTCGGCACAACGTCCGTGCGGAGACGTGTCCCCCCCCAGCCGGCAGATCGCATCCTGCCTGTGCAAGACCGATCATCTTGAGGTTTTCAGAGCTGTTACCTGCAAATGGCAGGAGCACGCAGCTTGTAAAATAATTAATTCCTACTCATCTCCATTGCCAGAAAAAAACCAACAGATATTATGAAGAGAGGAACGCAGTTTTCAGCCTGAGATCCTTACCAAAAACACTGCTCCAGTTAGAAGCCATCAGTGGCATACAGTTGCTTTTGTTACTAAATTCTGTTTTTCTCAAGTAGCTTTGCTGGCTGCAGTGAGAGAGCAGCGCTTCTGAGGGAACAAAACAGGAAAAAATTGTTGGTTGAGTGGAATATATTAAAAATAAAAAAATAAAAGGAAAAGGCACTACCAGAGCCGTGGAGCCTTTAGGACATGCTCTGAAAGCCTGCCTTTGATGTAATCTCTCTATCGGGACTATTATGAGAAGCAAAGAGGAAAATAAGAGATTGATGTCTGTCCCAGGCAGAACTCCGAGGAACATAGGAAGCTGAAAGAACTTAATATGCATTGAAATTCAAAGGACTTTCTCTTGCAGAGCTAATTTATGAGAAGGATTTCAGTATAAAGTCGCCCAACTGGCTGCAAGTCCCTGCGCCTCTCAGTTGTGGAGTCTGTAACAAGCAACGTGGGGCGGTAATTGGAAATATCTTGGAGAAATATCTCCAGCACCCAAAGCTGGAGGACTGGAAATATAAATCAGGTTTTGCCTTTTCCTTGATTTCATGCCATATCCCACTGGAATATGTTTTGTTTCCCACGAGCTGTAAGGAGATGGTGAGTCTCTGCTTTGTTTTTAATGGCACATTTGGCTGTAGAGGAAAAGAATAATAATAATAAAAAAAAGACTGGTATTCATTTGTGCTTAGCGGCTGGCACCCGCAGCAGAGGGGCCCGGCGAGGAGCCTGCCCCATCTCGGCTGGTGGCCGGGGGCTGAGCCCCCTGCCGCAGGCACTGCCCGGCACCGGGGCAGGCGGCCAGGAGTGCGCTAGCGCTGCTGGGTCCGGGGGTTTTGTCACAGGTAGCGATGCCCAGGACAGCCTGGACAGGGGGATTTTGTTCCTCCTGGCGGTGCTGTGGCAATGGAGGGTTTCATTCGGTTGAGTTTTGGTCCCGCGCATCAGTGCCAACGCTGCTGTTGCGATGGAATTGTGCTCGGTTTGTAACTCGGACTAAAACAGCCAAGGGGAATATCGAGATATTTGTATATGAAAAGAGCAGAAGGAATGAAGAAGGCACTACTCAGCAAGCGCATCAAAATGAGACACAACCTCTTAATGTAGACCAGTTCTTTCACTCCTACCATCTCAGGTCTTGTAAGCAGCAGCAAGCCAGGTGCCGCTGAGGAGCAGTGCGCTGGGGCTGCCGGCGTCGCTCCTGCGGGACGAGGCTACCCCTAACGCCGCAGAGCCGCCCGAGAACAAACTCGGGAAATGCGTGAGTGCTGCCAAACAGGGACCCGTGCTTGAGAAGGAATCCAGTTCTCCGAGAGAGACCAGAAGTGCTTGGAGACTTCCTGGGCAGCGGAGCCGGGCGCGTGCATTTGGTGTTTCCGTGGCTGGTGGAAGCGCCCTGCGGTTCAGGGCCAGGCTCAGTTTTCAGGGAGCGCAGATCGTGCCCTTGTCCTGCTCAGGCTTCGGGTTTGGCAGGACTGTTTTGGGTTTTTGTGTGTGGTTTGGGTATTTTGGCATGGGCCCCTTTTGTTATCCCTGAGGTTTCCGTAGGTAACTGCTCTCTTCCGTCTTTGGTTCTTGGGCACGTGGAACAGATACCTTAACTAAGCATAAATTAGCATAAATTCTCCTATTGAGTCAGTTCCTGTAGCAGAGACAACAACTTCCCAGAAAGATCTGATCTGGTGTCTGCTGTTTTAGGAGGGGAAATACTGAGCAGTATCTGCTGCTCTCCCCTCTGTACCCGGCCAGCTCCGAGACGTGTTTCAGCGAGGGGCCGCAGGGCTCGTCCCAGGCAGCTGCTATGCCCCAGGGTCCTGGTGCAGTGCAGCCCCGAGGCAGGAAAGGTTTGCACAAGTTACTCAAAATAAATAAATAAAACCTCAGTGATGTCCGTGCTGCCCAGTCGCAGATCACGTCCTTTATACGTCTGTCTTCTGCCAAAAAAAAAAAAGGTGAAAAACACGAACCGCTGAGAAGTGATAACGCTGACACCGACTGCCTGACAGCTGAGGAAGGAAACGCCCCAAACCTCTGCCGACTCAAAACCCACTACTTGTGATTATTGCTGCGCATTTAAAATGAAATGTTAGTTTACACCCTGGGTGTTCTCTGTGCATAGTTTGAGCTTGAGTGGGGAGAAACTTTAAGAGCAGTTTTGTCAATTGCTTGCACTTAGAGCTGTGCAGCTCTGCAGGTCCCAGATCTCTTTGCATAACTGCACTTTGATAATCACCATTTTAAGTTACTTGGCTATAGCAACACACGAGTTGTTCTGGGTAGCACATACTACCAAAAACAACTTTTTTTTTCCTTCTTTCCCCCTTTGTCCTCAGAAACAAACCCTGTCCTGTATTTCAGGCAGGGCTGCCACCACCCACGTGTGTTTAGGTCACTGTTGTGCACGGTCACGTCTTTCCCCTCGTCACCGCTGCCAGCACGGTAAGAACGCAGGTGGACGTGGCGCCCTTCCTGAAGACATCCCCCAGAACTACGGGGCTGCAAGAAATAATGACCTGTGGTGCTTGGCACCAGGGGGCTTCCCTGGCTTTCCTCCAGCTGGTTCAGTGGCCGCGTTGGATTCCTGGTGCCGTGGCAGGGGCTGGTTCGTGCGTGGTTACATGGCAGCGGTTCCTGCCTGCCTGGGGTCCTGCGGCCGGCGCTAGGCTCAGGTCTGCGCTCCGGGGGGTGGTGGTGAGAACACCCAACCTGCTGTGGGGCACACGCAGTACGCTTTCAGTGGAAATGTGACCTGCCTGTAAAGCTAACCCCCCGTTGCACAAGGCAAACCCATTTCTCAACCCGCTGCCGTTTTGCGGAGCAGGCTCCGTCTGCCCCCGGGAGCTGCAGGGGACCCGGTCGCTCGCCGGTGCTGGGTTCAGGAGGGCTGGGCTCCTTCCCAGCTCCCCGCAGGTGGCTCAGTGTCCCCACCGGGATGTTTGGTCTGCTTCGTAAAGGCCTTCACAGCATCCCCCATTAAAAAGAGCCTTAGAAAATGCTCCGCGCTGTCCTGGTTGTAAATAGGAGCCGCGTTTCTCTTCCGTGCGGTGGTGTTAGCGTTGTAGCGTTACTGCGAGCCTGACCGCCCGAGTTCTGTGAATGACCAGGTAACGTCTGGAAGTTTCAGCTACACTTCTGCTTTTATTAACATTCACTTCGGCCGTGTTTAGCGCTCAGTGAAGATAGCTTCTGCCGCACCTCGCCTTCAGACCAGGTGCCGAGTGCGCTGGTTCCTCAGACCACGACGTTCCCGCAAGCCCCCTCAAAACAGCGAAACCCTGTGAGACACGGGGGGGTCCCTGGGGCGGGGGGAGGCGGCAGAGCCTGTGTCCTGCCCCTAGGAAGCCCACGAAGAAGGATCGCGTTGCAGTTGCTAACTCACGGCTCTCCAGTTGCTCCTTCCATTTATCCCAAGAGCCTTTCCCAGTTCTGCTTTACGGCGATCGAGTACACGCACACTGCTTTTCCGTAGTGTCGGCTACAAACCAAAGGCTTGGGCTGCAAATCTGTTTGCAGTAAACTTCAATCACGAAATCAATTCTGTTTACACTCTGTTAAATATGCAGATGTGCCTAGGATCAGAATTTAAGTCGGTAACACTGGCAACAAATTACGAGCATATTGGATTAATGGCTTTCTCTCCTCCTAATATATTGTGTGGTTTCTTTTACCCTTCAGGGGAAAAAAATGATTAGAGTAAATCACTGCTGATCTTTGAAATATTATATGGTATTTTCTTTGAGTCAGTTGGCCAGGAAAATTAATGAACAGTGGAGTTGTTAACCTGCTTTTAAATTGAGATATAAATCCCGCTCAGGAGAGCTGGGCTGCTGGAGCAGTGCTGCGGGATTGGAGTTGTTCTTGTGGCTGAGATACTGGGATTTTGGGGCTGTTTATGGTTCTGGCTCAGACAACAGTTAATTCTTAAAATACGTCTTGAGAGAAATGTGCCGAGCACAACCTTTGCTCCTCACCAGTACCTGATCTTTAAAAAATCATCATTGCTGAAGGTTTGCTTTAGCCCTACGTGATCCTTTAGTGTTGGTAATAAGCTCCTTGCTATCAGAAGTGCCATTCTGAGCTTGAAGGAGCCGCTTGTAAAACAATTATCCTGTTTTAAGGTTGCTCTAACGATTTTGTTATTACTGCATTGAAGCAAAGAGCGGTTGTATCAAGCTGAGCCCCCCGCAAGGCTGCGGCTGCTTCGTTTTCCTGCATGGTTAAAACCAGCACGCAGGAGGGAAGCGCGTCACCCACGGCCCGCGTGCTCCGTACGATTTGGTGTGGTAATAGACGTATTTGTATTGCAGCCCAAACAGCTGTAACTGCACCAAAGATGTGGAAGAAACCAAAAGACCGGACCCAAGCCACTGATGAGGTGACAGAGGCGGAAGCAGAGGTAAGAGGGAGCGCAGCCTTCCTTTTTTCCAAATTTAATGATGATGTTGCTCTCTTGAAAGGGTGTCTTGGGCGCGTTGCTCCCTCGATCTCTCGCAAGGAACCAAGGCAGAATTTGGGGAGGGAGATCTGAGATAGTCCCCAGTGTCCCTTAGATAACTGGGTTTCATCTGTCCCCTGTTGAAGCCCTAAGTTTTCTTCATTCTTGCCGGATTGGACCACTTCCAGCCTTCAAGAACACGTAGTTGTAACTGCTGTCCTCAGGTAAAACGGGTTTGAATCCTTTAGAAGGGCATTGTGTGGGGACCCTGAGGCCACGGTGGTGACATTCGGAAGATTCTTTTGCTGCAGAGATGTTATTGTGATGTCATGGCCAAAGGATGGCGTTATCCTGATGGCCATCTGATGGAGAAGCTGGGAAGGGAAAAAGCTGACGTTTCCTTGAAAAACCACCTCGCCAGTAGTTAGATGAATTGAGAACATCTCCTTTGCTGCCATTCTGGTAGGGATGTTTCGGGAGGAACCTCCTTGTTCAATGTCCCGGGTAAAATTGGTGTTAGAATGTATCACAAAGGGAATCAGAGAAAAAAAAATATATATATATATTTTTTTTTTAAAAAAAAAAGGTAAAAATTCAGGCTGCCCTGCATCGGTGCATGTGTGGAAACTGATGTTGGCCAGGTTGTTACTCCAGGTTTTCTTTGTTACTTACCTGCTGCTTACTGCATAACTTTACCACAAACACCGTGGAACCTATCTGCTGCGAAAGCGCGGTGCTCCAGAGTAGGTCCTGAGCGTGGTGGACAGTGCTTCGTCCTGCTGTGCCTGCAGTTTCAGACAGCAGATAGGCTCATTTACGTGCAATGAGTGGTGCACAAGTATGTGCTTCCCACTCTGTTTGGGGGCAAAGAGATGCTTCAAACACTTGCATGTGAAGTATCACAGTGCAACGGCTGGTCTGTGGTCAGCAGAAGAGCTGATGGTGGGGTATTGCAAGGAAACTAAAAGCATCCCTGTGCTTGTTTCTAAGCCAGAGAGCAAAGGATGTTGCTGGGCTGTGCCAGCAGGTTCTCTCGGTGCATTTCCTTTGTCGTTTGCTGGAGAAGTCTCAGCTCTTGGGGCATGTGGTGTTTGCACCAACGCTAAGTGTACATGGAAGAACATCATAGCATTTTACCTTGAAAACCTGCAGAAAGCATTTTAGGATGCAGTTCTCTTAGGTAAGGGGCCGAAAGGATTGAGAGCCTCTCCTGGAGCATCCCAGGTTAATTCTTTCTTTTGTTTAATGGTTAGACGCGCTGCGGTTCCTCCCAGGAGAAGGGCGTTCCTGGCGCCTTCCCTGTCTGAATTCAGAACAAGGCTGTGTCCTTGGGGAGCTCTAAAATTAACAGCAAGAGACACTATAGAAAATGTTGCTTTTTCTGAAGCAGCCGCGGAGTTGTGGCTGCATGTCACATTCCCTTCTTGGCTGGGATCTGCTCCAATTAGCAGCAGGAAGTTTACGTTTAAAGGACCCCCCCTCCCCAGGCACCTGCGGCATTCCCTTCAGAGCAGCTGGGGAGCCGTGGGAGAGGAGAGGTGGTCTTCTGAGGCTCAGACCGCGAGCTGCCGTGCTGCAGGGCTCGCCGGCGCTGCCGCTCCATCCCCGTAGCTGCTGGGCACTTGGTGCATAGCGCTACGCCTCTCGTTTGCACCAGTAATTACCAGGGGGTTACCCTGGGGGCGAATCAGTGGGCGGTCTGGTTATTGTGTGCTGTCACGGATCCACGTGTTGCTGTTTGGGGTATATATGTTCCCGTTAGGCACAGATGCCGTATGAACACACACAGAGTTTTGGTAGGGTTTTTAACGTAACCTCTCTTTCCATCTGCTTCAGCCTAAAGTAGAAGAGGAACTTTCAGGTGACAAAGTACTTGAATCTGAACAGGATAAAATGAGCCATGGGTTTCAACTGGAGAAAGACCCCTCTGAACTTAAAAAAGTGAAACCTGTGGAAGAAAACGGAGAGCAGGAAGCAGAACCTGTCCGTAACGGTGCTGAGAGCGTTTCAGAGGGAGAAGGAACCGATGCAAACTCAGGCTGCACAGAGAGCTCCAGTGAAGGGCCAACGTACCAATATAAGCCAGGTAAATCCTGCTTCAGGCTCCTGCATCCTTGCTTGTTTTTCTGTGCAGGGCGTAGTGTTCCACCACGTCCAGCTTCGCTGGGATTCACAAACCAGCAGGCTCTGAGAGACCTGGGGGAGCACGGGAGGAAAATTGTTTTCCTCGTGCTGGTCATAATGAAGGAGAGTGTAAGAGAACAGGGCGTGACGGGAAGGGAAAATCCTCGATCTCCTGAATTTATTGCACGTGTGGATGTTGGCCGCAGCACATGGGAAGTGGTGGTGAGCTGATTCCTGTGTCATTAACGGCTGGGAACAGTCCCCGAAGTTGTGCATAAGCAGGCACAGATTTTAAATAAGAGCTTTGCAAGTTCTGACTGCGTGTGTGTATACATCTAACTACCAGGCTAAACAGTCTTACAGACCTTCAGATTTCTGGAAGCGTAAGGAAAAGAAAAGAAGCAGTGCCTGGTTTTCAGTCCAGGCTCTGCTCTTGAACTATGGGCACGCAGTTTTTCTGAATAAAATAATTCAAGTGAGGACTCAAAGGACACTGTGCTTTTGTTGCTGGTTATCACTGGATGTAGCCTACCTAAGGGATTTTCTCGTTATTCATTAAGATATTTAATTCAGAGGCCTGAACCTCTATAAATTCACCTCATTAAAGAGACCTTGAGACCATCTTACTTTGCAGTTGCTACCAATTTTAAGTGATTTCTTATTCAGGTGGAGCTACCTCAAAATAAATTAAGTCATTTTCTTAGGAGCCCAAGAAATGAGGAGTATAAAACAAAGTAAGGAAAGACCTTGAAAGTCTGGCAGACGAGGTACTGGGAAGAGGCACCACCATTAAGTGATCACAGTGCGGTTATTTCTGCACTGCTTTGTTCTAACAAGGACCTGAGATGCTTTCCTTTTATTAATTCTGTACTGCTGTATTGTTAGGAGAAAACACAGAGGCCTCTTGATAGTTTACCACACACTTATGATAGCTTACCTATTCATTAGTTAAGCACATCTTGAAGTTAATCCATAATTCATCAGCCACGGCTCGGAAACACTCGATGCAGTCGGAATGATCTCGGTCTGGAAGTCCTTCCACTGAGCCGAAGGGCTTGGATTGATCCTTCGGAAAGCAACGTGCATCAGGCGTGTGTGCTGCAAAGCAGGGCTGGCCACTTGATGCAATAATCCTCGATTTCAGCTCTGCTCTTTCTAAAGGTGGGGATTTTGCCTTTTGGTAGGAGGACTTGTTTGTTTGATCCCGGTCTCTCCACTCGCTGAGTGTCTCTAAAGCCTGCTCGTGACATTTCCCAGCTGCTTTTCACGTTAGAACAGCTTGTGAAGAACTTTCCAGGAGAAGGAAGCTGTACATATAAACTGTTTCTTGTTGCTGTCGGTACTTTTCCATGATAGATGGAGGGTGGTGTGGCACGGTGGATGGGCAGCTGGCCGGGAATTCAGCTGCTGGGGCATGGCTAGCCAGCCAAATCATTTTCTGCACCCTTTAATCACAAAGCTCAGAAGAAGAAAAACTGTGCAAAGAGCTTAAAAAACTTAATTACTTTTGTGTATTTTCATTCCCAGTTAATAAAACCCACTGCTTGAAATAAGCTCCCGTTTGCAGCCTCTGCAGTGTTGAGGATGCTGAGGACCCAGAGACCTAAAGCTGATGGTCAGGCACCAAAACAAAGAAATAAGAGAAAGCCTTAACAGCAAACCTGAATGGCTGAGTAAATGCAAAACACCACCACTTGTGAAATACAAAGGTGGCATCTCCTACGGATGTTTTCCTTCAGATAAAAAACATGCTTCCCACTTAGGGGCCTGACTGGTCAACCTGGCTGAGGAACAAGTCGATGTTTTCTTTTCTAACTTCAATCAAACTGCACAGCCAGCAAAGAAAATCCTGTCTCTAGGCTACCAGATGCTAATTTTCCTTGCACTGAAATGACAGCTGTAGGTTTACATTCTGCTTTGCATCAGGCAAGGTTCCTTCTGTCACCACGCTACAGTTCTCCTTCCCAGAAGGCCCTCAGAATAAATGGGTGATAAGTTGTAACTCTTGAATTTTATTTTTTTCACTTTCCACCGTTATCTTCACAATGGGTTTTTAAAGGCTCGATATTTTCAAAGGATCTTTTTGTTCTGCGTGGCACTCTCCTCTCCTCGACCACGTTAGTGCCATTGTTTTATTGCTCCTTTTTATACAGAAACAGCTGCTTAAATTTCCTCATTTTCACCCAGCAACTTGAATCATCCCCCTATCTTCATGGCGCATGGGGGTGAAAGTCAGAGTTCAAACTGGAGTTAGGTGTTAGATCCGTATGCCGCTGCTGCTGGAGCTGGCTGGGTGCTCCCCCTCCGCCGTGTTCCTTTGACGTGGTGGGTGTTCCTCTCCTCACTGCCTAGTGGGCCTCTAAATTAAAATAAAACTTAAATTTCCTAAGCAGCATGAGCAATCCCTTCCCTTTGGATGTAACGGAAACGCGTCTGAGAGCTGAGGTTTTGTTACCTATGAATCTCAGGCAACTTCTCTCATTATAGAGCAGTGGAAGCCCCTGGACCCGGACGGGAAGAAGCAGTACGACAGGGAGTTCTTGCTGGATTTCCAGTTCATGCCCGCCTGTATCCAAAAGCCAGAAGGGCTGCCTCCCATAAGTGATGTGGTTCTCGACAAGGTGAGAGGAGAGCCAATAAAACAGGTACGTGAAGCCTCTTTGTGAATGAACAAAGATCTCCACTGCATGCCTCTTCGTTCCTTGACCTTTTTGACGTAGACTTTTATCGGGAAGGGGAAATAATTTGCTCACGTTGCATCACAAAATTCTTCGAATAGAGGTCTTGTTGACTAATGAAGGAGCACAGATGGTTTAAAAACTGAAGCGCAGATATGCTTAATGGTTTCTGTCCTGGATTAAGTTTTACAGGGTAGATAAAATTGAAAACGCTGTATTACAGCCATCAGGACCAAAGGACGTTAGCAAAGCAAGACTGAAAGGAGAGGCAGTGTATTTTATTAGATCAGTTCTACAGTTAGAACGCGTAGGCATGCTTTCAGGCAAACTCTTTTTTTGGTCTGAAGCAGTTGTGTCAGTATTTGTGAGCTGATCTAATAAAAGATCATTAAAACCTCAGCTCTCAAAAACATTTTTGATTCTTATCCAGCTTTATTACAGATGTGGTTTTCTCTGCTGTGTATCTGTGCTTATAGAAATACTTGTTATTTCGGAGGTGCTGCCACCAAGACCCTGTTCTCATCTCGGAGTGGTGCAGTTCATTGATCTGAATGTAACCAGCACAGGCTTGCTTTTAAGAGTGAAGCACAGATCAGGATATAGGTGATTCTCACGTGCAGAAACATTTCTACTCTGAATTTCATGCCCAGGCAAATTTTAAAACACAGCTTTGGTCCCAAAATGGTTTCATCTACCTGCTAGTTTTCTGTGATTGCTTCCCACTGCTCTGTCTGCTTTTGAGCTGCCTTTGCTCGGTCAGCCATCTGTCTTGCTAACACAGAAGACATTTGTTTGAGGGAAGGTGGCAGTTTTGTGATCCTGAACCAAGACTATTACATTCATATTGCAGAAGACAGGCTTGTGTTGGCATAATTTTATCTTCCATAAGTCATGTTCAGCCTTGAAATGTTTCTGAACTCCGCGTATTTCCATAGTAGTCACCTGTGTAGGACATATTTTAAATTAAATGTGTATGTTGGTGTAAATGGGGATGCATAAAACTTGCATGGTTTGTTAAAAGCATTGGTTTAGATACTGAATATGAATATTATGGTTTAGCAGAGGTTGTCTGTAGGCTTGTGAAGGCTGCAACGCCCTGTTTGTTCTGCTCCACGACGCAGGTCAATCAGCCAAAATTGCCATTGAGAACTCTGGACCCTCGGATATTGCCTCGAGGACCAGACTTCACGCCAGCCTTTGCCGACTTTGGGAGGCAAACCTCCGGTGGAAGAAACGTATCTGGAAGTGTGAGTTTTCCCCAGCTTGCTAACTTAAGAACTGGCCTTGCTGTTGAAGCACTGATGAAGTCCATCCTCACGTTTTGGGGCATTTTCCAATGTTCCGCTGGTTCTGGTTTTGTTGGTCTGAATGCAAAGGGGATATTTCTTGGCTGTCAAAATGTAGGCAAATTAGAAAAACATTGCAGACGTTTTTCGTTGGTATGTATTGGTCTTAAATGTGTTTGATCTCCTCCTTCCCCTTTTCCTGCTTGAGAGGTGTGGAAACGTTTCCATGCTGTGGACCTGGCAATGGCACGTGTGCGAACACACGTAATTCATAGAATGACAAGAGCTTTGTGTCAGCATGTATCTTCACATTAGTCTGCCTCATAGAAAATGCCAATAGAGCAAATAGATTTTACTAACAAACCAAATAATAATTAAAAAGTGGATATTCTTGCTTTCTCTATGCTTCTACTTGTTGCTTTGCTTTGATCACTTTGTTCCTCGTTTTTCTGTCTTTTCGTCTGCTTTCCTTTTACATTCTAGCCTTTGCCCTTTGTCTGGCTTTGCCCAAACTCTATGAATTCTTCCTTTCTGCCTGTGCCATCGCTTGTCCTGGGTGTGCGGATGCCCCCAGCATGGTGCCTGCCGAGAGGCCAGGTCAGCCACAGCTGGGGAGCAGCGGCTGCCTCAGCTAGGTGCAGTCACTTCTCATTCGTCTCTCTAGATTCGTTCAATTTATCTACCTGGATACATCTAATAAAGATCTATTATTTATCTTTCAAATTTGCTGGTTTCAAAGAAGTTTGCTAAATAACCTTGACTTCCAAGTGTGCAGATTCCCAGGAGGCTCGGAGCCAAATGCAGCGATTTCGATGCAGACTTTGAGTTGATGTAATATTTCTGGTTTGAGAGTGGTCTCGTGGCCAGTGCCTCGGTTCTGGGGTGCACGTCTGTGTCTTCGAGTAGCTTCAGTGTCACGGTTTGTCTCAGAGTACGACCCGGTCCTGAAACCTTGATGCTGTTTGAGGTCGACATCGCTTCCTATATTTAGCGACTCCGCAGTGGGCTGCAGGTTGTACTCTGGCGCCTTCTGTCCTTTCATGCGCTGAATGTCTCGAGCCTCTTGGCACCTTGGTAACATCCCTATTGGTCTTTCTCTTTCCACAGGCCTGCAAAGTGCAGAGCAACCCTGGATTGCCTTCCCTGGCTCGGTGCGGTTCCCCAGCATGCCCTCTCTTGGTCTCGCCTCACCCACCATTGAGGAACCTGCCGATAGGGGTAAGCCAAATCCCCCCCTTCTCCCCCATCTTTGCACCTTTTTGTAGAGTTGTCTTTTTCCGTAACGCCCACTGTTGATAAAGAACGACTGGCAGAAAACTTTACAAAAAGGTGCAACATTGTTTAAAAAAAGAAAAAAAAAAAAAAGAAAAAAAAAAAAAAGAAACAAGACTTGCATTGTACCCCTCTAGGCAGTCTTCAGTGGTGGGTGGGACATCACCAGCTGAGGGCATGCTGGGACGTTGGCCTGAGCGGGATCCGCGAGGGGTCTGCACTTTGCAGACCTATGGAAAGGGGGAGAAAAGGTAAGTCCTGCTTACCCCGTTCATTTGGAGCATTCAGCACATAACATACATCTTACATTTGCGCCTTTAAAGAGTAGAGCCTTTCTTTGCATCTTCCTTGAGGAGGGGTGGAAGGTAACCTCATTTAACAAGCCTGCTGTCCTGTGACGTCAGTTGTTATAGGATGAGAGGGTTTTCAGCCCCGAGCAAAATCAGATGTTATCTTCTTGTAAAGCATGGCAAACTCTGCGTGTATGCTCTGTCCACTCGGTCATTCCACCTCTACACAGGCCATGCTCATAAACCATTAAACCCACTGCCTATTCCTTGCCTCTGACATAATGTCAAGCAGCTTAGTGCTAACAAGCTTTCGGCACGTGAAAATCTTTTATTTTGCTTCCTTGGCTTTGTCTTTCCTTCCTTCTTTTCCATTAAATGTGTTGTATGACTTTCTAGAACTAACACACGTCAGCTCCAGCAACACAAGGAGTATCATTACACAGGAAGAAAATGCAGCTGATAAACACGTTCTGATATAGAGAAGTTAGAGAGTTGGGTGACAAGATGCAAACAGAGAAATATGGTTGGAGAGGAGCAGTCCATCCCCGCACCCAGGGCAGGATGTGTCTGCTTTATCCTTCCTGACAGGTGTCTGGGACAGCTCATAACGTCCCTGGTGGTGGAAACTCGAGTCACGGGGTTCTTGTGCTTCCCTGGAAGGCAGTCAGTCGTTCCTGGCATCTAACCTCAATTTCGCTTTCTGCTCTTGAAGGCTGTTCTAGAGGGAGCAGCAGTTCTCTAGTTTTTTGGATGTTTTTAAAACATTACCATGGCTGTATCCGGTATCCAGACCGTGAGGGAGAGCACCAGGTCGTACTTTGCTGCTGTGAGTTTTTGGCTCCTCAGCAGGAGACTTGTCCGTGTCTTTCTGCTTTCCTTTTTTTCCCCTGTTCATCTGGAAGACAGGTAATTCAGATTAATGTAGTAACATCTGGTAAGCACTTCTCCATGCCTTTGGTGGAAAATATTATTTCAGTGCAAGCTGTAGTGCCACAATCACAGGTGTTACAGAACTATTAATATTTTTTGGACTGGGTTATGAAAAGGAGGCCAGGCATGAGCTCAAATACCTCTTTAACTTGTTGCTTTGTAAATTTGGAAAAAAAAATAGCCAGATTTTTCTGTTAAAAGTTTATGATTTGTATATTATTTTATTACACATGCAGAGGAGGCTTCTGTTCACTGCTTTTAAAACCTAATCAAACAACAGCTAGTTTGAACCAAGTTTATTCACACATATTAAAAAAAAAATCTTAAAGGAAGCCTTTGTTTTATTAATGCATTTAAAGGTCTGGTCTCCAAGGCAGTCAGATTTGAGCAAGCCATGAGGACCATCTCCATCTCCCCTGAAACATGCTGATGTTCAGGAGAGGCGTGAATGGTCTCTGCATCCTTCAGTTTTGCAAGGGAAATAAAACCGTTGCTTCAGGGAGGTGTTCTTTGCTCAGAAGGCAAATGCGTGGGCTTTGCGTGGACCCATGCCCCGTGGAAGTGTCGTGCCTCCCTCCGCCTCTCTCTCCTTGTGAGTTACAGCCTGGCCGTGGTTTGAAGGTCCTTCCGACCAGCGTTACCTCTGTGCAAGAGAAATGGGACAGCTGCAGGTTGCCCCTCTTTGGCCTTGCCCCGATGTCCCTGGTGGAAATTAGCCCAAACCTTCTGATTTTCAGGGCACGTGGCCAGCCTGGGCTTTTTGCAGACAAGGAGTCATGTAATGAGGTCGTATGGCTGAAACTGGCCACTTTTCTTTTCCTTTATTGTCTGATATCTCAGCGGGAAGGACGTTTCTTCTTCCCATGGCTGTCCATTTGCAGCGTGGTGTGAACCTGGGCAGCACACGTGGCTGCAAGTTGCATAAAATGGCATTAACGCAGGGGCGATGCTCAGAGGCAGGACTCCACTGCATCGCAGCGGTGTCTGTCGAGGGGTTGTAGGGAGCGACCGATGGCTGTACGGGGACGGTGTCCATCTGGAGGAGGTGTGAAGGCTCCTGCGACTCGCAGGCTCATTGCACGGTTGATTTCTTGGGAGCGATTGACTTGGCCGTTCCGTTACCAACACGGTGTGTGCCCACGGAGGTCCGAGGCTCGTGTCCGTGCGCTCCAGCGGGACCTGAGCGCAGCGTGAGGCAGGTGTCGGGGCAGCGTGCTGACACGCCGCACCACGCGTCCCTGTCCCGTGCTTCGCCTCGGAGTACCAAGCGTGTCCTGGCACGAGATGGTTATCTTCTGGCAGCATTTTGTTCTGTTGCTGTTACCGCGTAATGAAGCCCAAGAGAACTCCAGCAGCGATGGTGATTATGTTCGTTAGCATTCAGCAGCAGCGCACATTCACCCCATCAAAGCCAACCGCTTCAAATTGCGTGTATGAGCCTGGGGAGGGTGGGGCTTTGATTTCAGCTGTGCAAAGTCAGCTTAGGGATGATGTGTGGCATGCGAGGCACCAGCTGAGAGCACTTCGCTCATGTGTTCAGTGGAGCTGTTTGAGTAACTGAGATGGTTTTGCCTCTGATGCTGGCTCGTTCACTCTGTTGAACGAAGCAATGCTTTATCTGGCCCCATCTTTCACGTAGAGGTTGCCTTCTGTCCGCTGAAGAGATTAATTACTTCTGTTAAAAATAACAGGCTTTGATAGTGCAGTTCTATTGCGCTAATTTTTGCATTGAGGTAAGACATTTCTAATAAATTAGTTGAGAAATACGGGCACATAAGTGAAAAATAACCTCAGTACAACATCTGACATGTTCAGTCCTTAATCAGAAGATCCCAGCTGACGAGGTGGGAGTTTGTGGGTGCCTTGTGCCATATCGCTAGCACAGCTGATGAAAAATGCCCTGGTTTCGGGAGATTTTCAGGTCTGACTTAATTAGGAGGAGCAACAGAGCATTGCAGAGAATTGCTTGATGCTGTTTCAAAGTACCAGGTTTCCATTTCTGCTTCTGTGAAGCTGCAGAGAGTTTGACCCATACCTGTCAGGCTTCGTGTTTCCTTAGTGCAGGAGCAGCACTTGATGCTCTGTTGGTGTGTTTTACGTAATTCCCGTCTTAAAACCTCTCTGTTGTTTGAAGCAAGCTGCGGTAAAACCTAGCGTTTTTGCCAGAGCTGCTAATCAACCACTGCCTGATGGCTTGGGATGGCATTTTTGAAATAAACCTGTGAGGATTTAATCCTCAAATACGCCTTTGCAATAATATCTGAGCTGCACAGTTCCTGGCTTTCAGGAGGCTGTTTTGGTCCCTTGGGTTCAGTTCCACAGTGCTTGCGTAGCATTTGGGCATCGCCAAAGTGTGGAAGCAGAGCCCTGAAGGCAGTGGTCATCTCACGTCTGTGTCGGGAAAGGCTGCCTGGGAGAAACGTGTTTGGTGTCTCCACGTTCCCTCTGAGCAACGCGGACCAGCGGGTTGCTTTGGAGGGAGTCCTAAAAGTCCTAGGATGCGTTGGTGATTGTTGATGTTGCCATCAGCGTACGTTGGCTTGTGCCCCTGGAACATTTATCGAGATGTGAGTTTAAAAGGGGATATAACAAGGAATGTTTTTGTCCTAGTTGTTGAATGTTGGACCGAGGAGATCCCAGCCAGGCCAGAGGAGAGAGCCCAGGAAGATTATCACTGTGTGTGTAAAAGAGGATGTCCACCTGAAGAAGGCAGAGAACGCCTGGAAGCCGAGCCTGAAAAGAGAAAACCAAACCGAGGACCCAGAAAATGTCAAAACCCAGGTGAGAGCGTGAGCAAGCACTTCTGAGAGTACAGCGGTCTGTAACAGAAGAAAGGTGATCATTTGCCTTTGCTGTTGTGTAAGACAGTGAAAAAGGGCAATGAATTCCAGTTTGAATTGCAGCTTTCCCCTACCTGGATCTTTTTTTTTGTCTGTTTATTCTTGACCCAGAGTTTAAATGGCAGACCTGTATATTAAGACCGTCTAAATAGGGAACACCAGACAACCTACTACCTCTTCTCCAGAGTTGTTTTTTCTATTGCTGTTTTAGTAGAATATTTCAGTCTCCATTCTAAAGCAAACAACCTCAGACTTCCAGCACAGAACTTGCTTTTCATCCCCTTTTAGACTGCATTTCTGTGCCGAACCTCAGCAGTACTGAGGTTCCTCTGTAAGATTCCCTCGGCTCGTCCTGCCCAACCCAACCACGCTCCCTCTGAAGCCTTCTCTGTCTTTCTCCCCTTCCTTTCCTCTGTGGGGCAGCCTCTCTGGGTGGAGGTATTTGCCTGGTGGTGAAAATTCCAATTTGTAGGATAAGTTGAGGTAGTCTTGAAGGACACTGGAATTCTGTTCCCAGGGCTAACAGCAGCCTTGTTGACCTAATTAGCATCAGGACAGTTTTAAAAAGAATGCCTTAAATATAGAAAAAGGTGATTGCCCCTGGTTGAGAGAGATGATGACCACTCCCATATTAATTTATATTTCATAGCCAAATTGATACCAAGAAGAATATTTCAGTTGGGTGGCAGCATGGCAGCAAGGCTTTGTGCCTCTGTTGTGCTTGAAAAAAAAGTGCTTGGGCATTTCCAAAAATCCGGCCCTGCAACTGTGAACTGTGATCTGTAGCAGCCGGCAGCTGAGTTATGGTTGGAGCCGAACTGTACACAGGTGTGTGGTTGTGTACCTCAGTACCCCAGGCCTACAGGACATCTTCTCTGTCACCTGTAATGCCTAGCTCATTGCTCAAAGCCACCATATGCCTCTTTGATTCGTGCTGAAACTTAAAAGCTATCCTGTCGTTCAGGAGCTGTTCCGCAAGGTACGAAGCATCTTGAACAAGCTGACACCCCAGATGTTCAATCAGCTTATGAAGCAAGTAACAGACCTGACAGTAGATACAGAAGAGAGGCTGAAAGGAGTCATCGACCTGGTCTTTGAGAAGGCAATCGATGAACCGAGCTTCTCCGTGGCGTATGCAAACATGTGCAGATGTCTCGTAACGGTAAGAGCTGTCACAGTTGGACAGGAAGTTCCTCAGGGAAAACGTTCTGCACCTTATCCCCAAGGACTGATTAGCAGTAATATAAACACAGCCAGAGCGGACTTAAAGGGTAGTTTCTGAACATAAATGAAAATAATTTACATCACAGATTTCTTCCTCTACATTCATTGGCCGTGGCAGGCTTTGCTTGAAGTGACGCCTTGTTTGGACTCAGGGGCACCAAGCGCTCTGCTGTGTCTGGTTGCAAGATGCTATGAGTCACAGTTGGAAGTCCAATTTCTTCCTCTCATTTAAAAGGGAAGCCTAAGGTGCAGAGCCAAGCTTTGGGCAGTTAACTTTCAGATGCTGGGTTGGGACAAAACGTCCCCTTCCTCCCGCAGCTGATGATTTGCCATGCCATGCAATGAAGGAGCTTAGCTTCAGGGTCTTCGGTGTGTAATAACGGTGTTTGTAAGCAGTGAGCCTTTTTAAAGGATTCTGTGAATGGAAATGTAATCTGTCTCCAGGCAGAGGTGGTGTCAGCCAAATTTTGAGTGTGACTTTACATATGGAATCTAAAACTCCACTGGAAATCATGACATGCTGCTTAACTGTCATGGCCTTGCAAACTTGCACTGCTGAATATGAAGTACATAATAAAACGTAATGGATAGCTTTTAACAAACCCCACTTGTATGTAGAGTTTAGCTGTATTTCTGCTGATGTTTTTCTTCCTTTTCCTACAGCTGAAAGTGCCCATGGCAGACAAACCTGGGAGCACAGTAAATTTCCGCAAGTTGCTGTTAAACCGCTGCCAGAAGGAATTTGAAAAGGACAAAGCTGACGATGATGTCTTTGAAAAGAAACAGAAAGAACTTGAAGCTGCTACCACTGTAAGTGGTACCCCATAAATTCTCAGAGAGCCCTCTGAAAAGGATCCCTTTTGAAGATGGCAGTCGACTGGGGGGGAATACTGAAGCTGAGTTTCATTCTATCACTTTAGCTGAATGCAATTAAAAATATTTGCCTTGATTAGTGTATTTATAACCTCTTTTTGGTTCTTAGGAGAAAAAGAGCAAACGGGCACCAGTGACTAGGTCTGTAAAACTGGCTCTTTTGAAGAGTTCTGTGCTCTTTGAACATGCTCCTTAGAGCTGTTCTTCTGTTTTACAGCCAGAGGAGAAGACACGGCTCCATGACGAGCTGGAAGAGGCCAAGGACAAAGCCCGACGGAGATCCATTGGGAATATAAAATTCATTGGCGAGCTTTTCAAACTAAAAATGCTGACGGAGGCGATCATGCATGACTGCGTGGTAAAGCTGCTGAAAAACCACGATGAGGAGTCCCTCGAGTGCCTTTGCCGTCTACTAACTACCATTGGCAAGGATCTGGACTTTGAGAAAGCAAAGGTAGGGCAGGATCAGAAATGAGTAATGAGGCTGGCTGGGCAGGGGATGGAAAAATGGGTGTGGAGTGTTTTTATTGGGATTTTATTTTTTCCTTGCAAATTTTTGTACAGCACGAGGAAGTCATCCACTCTTCTGTGGATGTTTCATCACTACCTGGCCTTGCTCCCTCCTCTCAGTCCTTCTCTAACATTCTGTACCATTTTTCAATGGTGTTATCCAATCATTGCATGTTTCCAAGTATTCCATCCAAGCCCATAGTCTAAACGTGCTTGACATATACCCTGTGCTTCGTTTTCCAAACAGATTTACTTCTTATCTGTAGTTTCTAAAACATTAAAGTGGTTTCTTTGCTGCTGAGGGTTTGTGTTACCCAAGAATTCTACCACGGAACATATTATTCCACAGTAAATCCAAAAAAAAAACACCACCTTATTAGCTGCCTTAAGCCCCCACCTGAAACTCGGTGGATGCATTTATTTTGTGTCATCATCTCCAGCTATGCCGGAGTGAAGCAGCTGTTTTGCAACTGCACTGTTCCAGCATCCTCCCGACCAACAAATGTGTGTAACGCAGAGCATTACGCACTCCCTGAGCTTCTACTGGCACAGGCGATCTGCTCCTCCTTCGCAAAAGCCAGGCATGGGATGAAAAAGCATTTGAGGATTTTGCCAGAAATCAGTTGGACTCAGCTCTGGAAACAAACGGAGCTAATTGTTTTCAGCTGCTGGGGCAGGGAGTTCCCTTACAGTGCGCACTGGGTTGCAGGGATCGCGGTGGATCAGTCCTGATCTGCATGGGGCATCCTCAGAGAAACAGTTTCCAAGCCATTTTGTGAAGCGTTGACCAAAACAGCGCAGTTTACCGCTAATCCCCCAGGCTAAATACCCGCATCGTTATGTAGCAGCGCCTGCGTTGTTGATGCAGGTTTGAAAGTGCCAGAAGAGGGATTTAAATCTCCACGTGCTCTGGGAAGAAAACAGGGTTTGACTTCTAAGCAGCAAGTGAGGTCATGTTGGCTAAGTCCTGGGCACTGTTTTCAGTCTTTAGTAGCACAGAAGCAGAGGAAAAGCGAACCTTTTGGAGCGCCGGCCGCTTCCACAACCCTGAGCTGCAGCTCGGCGCAGCCAGGAGCGGTGTGCAGCAAGGAGACGCTTTCAGGTGTCGTGTTGCTGGGTGTGAGAAGGTGCCGGGGTCCTGTCCTTGTGGGCTGTTACTTCTATCAGGACTGAGAGAAAATCCTTTATTTTCTATTAATGATTCACTTCATTATGCATTTGTATTGAAGCTAAAATGTTGTTAAAATTTCTGGAAAATGTCCACTTTAAATATTTTTTCCATCATTCCTAACTTTGGAAACTTTGCTTGCCTAACTGAAACTTTCCAGGGCAAGGCCAGAACTGGTTTTTTTTATGTTTAAGTGTAAAGAAAATGATTGAGCAGGTTCTTTATGGAGGGAGTGGGAAACATTTTATAAAACTGCCCTGAAACTTTTTAAAACAGACGAAGCTGCTTAAAAAAGTCCAAGAGGCTTTTTAGAGCCTGGCAAGTCAAATTTAGACCTAGTGAAGGCTTCTGTAATGATACTACTTTGCATCTTAGGGAAGATTTGTTTTCATTACATCATCACTTTCTGGAAGAAAAGGCGTAAGTACGATGGTATATAATGCTGGTGGGGTTTTGTACTACAGCTGAGCCTGTTAAACAGCCGCTTGCCGACAGGCAGTTTGTCTGCCCCCCTTCTTTTGCCTGACCCCAGCTGAGATGGCTCAGGAGGCAAAGCAACAAAGCAGTGTCTGCAGGGTTAATTTTGTGGCTATTTAGTTCCCTTAGCCAGTTTTTCTTGGGCTGAGATGAGCACGTGTTGCTGGTATGGAAAGGGGGAGCTGGCAGGTAGAGCAGGACTCCTTACTGGTGGCAGCCAGCCAGCAGGTCGGCTTCGTGTGCCACGGAAAAAAAGAACGTCCCTTTCTCTAATGTATGGCAAACTTATTCTGTACATGCAGAGGGTGTAGATAATCTGAGCAATTAAAAATACAGTGGAAGTGTGTGCTGAACGAAGGAGGTCTCTGCAGACTCATGCCTGCACAACCCACACTCAAATCCAACCTGTGGGTGCGTACGAGACCCAAAGCGCCTGCAGGGAGCAGATCTTGGGTCCCCAGCTGTAATACTGAGCCCACAGCCTCCCCACCTCTGGGAGTATGTTCACTGTCTTCAAGATACGCTGACGATGACATTTATCTTGTGTAGCCTCGCATGGACCAGTATTTTAATCAGATGGAGAAGATTGTGAAAGAGAGGAAAACATCTTCAAGGATTCGGTTCATGCTTCAGGACGTAATAGACCTAAGGCTGGTAGGTACCGACTCCAGTAATAACAGAGCATGTTCCCTTGCACGTCTAGGCTGGAAGAACACTGACACAAGATCAGGGATTATGGAAGTTACAGCAACAGTGGAATGTTAGGGGGAGATCTGTGCCCTTTATCATCCCAGAAGCCTGGCTGTTCAATAAGGAGCAGCCTTTTTCCATTTTTTTTAATTATTTGTTATTAAGTTGTTAGGTGAAATACTCTAAACGTTGGGTGTTTCAGTTCATCTTATTGTTAGACACACACCCACACCAGCTTCTGGTACACTGGTCCGGCCCCACTACAGCAGACGTGCCTGAGCCCTGTTCCCACGACAGGCTTTGGATGTTCTTCCCCCACGGCAGCCCCTCTGCTCCCACCTGCAGTCATACTGCCTAGCTGTCGTCGTTCCTGTGCACTGCCACGGGGTTAGACCTGGGGTCTCACTGAAGGGCATCTGTACGCCGGCTGAAGACGTGGCTGCAGCTTGCACAAGCTTTCCCAAATAGCTGTAGTTTCACCCTTATAGGTGCTGATAGGCACGGCTTTAGCAGTGCTGGCCTCAAGACAGCACTTGACTGAAGCCATGAGTGGGTTTTACTCTTACCTCAGATGGCTGTTCTGGGGTTTTGTACAGACAGAAGTCACTGTTTCAACTACAGGGTATGCAAAGATAACTATTTTAAAAGTTGTATTGAAGTTGTAGCAAGATCAAGAGGTGCTCTGGTTAGTTTGGGGGATAGATGGATCTGTGCAGTGTGTGGCTGAGTAGACAACATCAAGCAGTAGAAATGTTTTGCAGGGACACATCTCCACCTCTCTGCAGGATTCTCGTCTTAGCCATCACGATCCCTGGAGTGACAAAGCACCATCTCCAGATCAAATGCAGTCACTTCATTATTCTCAGAGTTTTGTGTTTTTCCTCAAGCTTGGAGGAAGGGTTCCAATGAGCACTGTCAATAATAAACAGAGTGAGAGTAACAGCAGCCTCCCTCCAGCCCATCTCTTCCTTGACCTAGGAAGACTGGAAAGCTGGAAATGTGCTAGTGGTGCTGCAGTAACCACGTCAGTAACATCGCCCAGCTCCACAAAGCTTCCTCCAGTCCCTCTGAGAGCCACCCTAACATGTCACAAGGGTGGCAGGGTTAGGCCTTGTTCACCGTGCTCGGAATACCCCGTTTCCAATGCTCCGCTCCCAGCAGTATCGCTGAGCACGTTTGTTTTTCTCCTAGTGTAACTGGGTCTCGCGGAGAGCAGACCAAGGCCCAAAGACCATTGAGCAGATTCATAAAGAAGCCAAGATTGAAGAGCAAGAAGAACAGAGGAAGGTCCAACAACTCATGACCAAAGAGAAGAGGAGACCGGGTAAAGTAAACGCCAAGTTGGCTGCTCGTTTCGCTCATTTCAAATCCATTGGCCATAGTCAGAATCCCACGTAAACGTATGTTTTTTCCTAAGTGTAATGAGCAAAGGAATTTGGGGCCTTATGGTAGAGGCTGGAAGAGGAACAATCTTACTCTGGATTGGCTGTGTGGGGTTTTTTTTTGGACAAATACCTTGGTAGAAATAAACATCACAGGCCAGTAGTGCTTGAGTTTTGTATTTGTGCAAACCACATTTGATTTTGTGACAGGCTGCCAGAAATCTGTTGTAACAGGTTACTTTACTACACAGGAGTCAGATTTGCCATCCATTCTTACGTACAGCAGCATCTGATTTCAAGAGAGTAACATCTGATATCCAGAGTAACCGTATTGTCTTTTAAGGAGTTAACTCTGTGTGAGAAAACGTTCTAGCATTACCTTCAACTGCTACTGGCCCTTGAAGTTGACGCTTACCCGGAGGTCAATTTGAAGTGACAGGTGCTTCTCAGAGGCAGAGGGCCAAACCAGCAAATCTTCTTGGTTCCTGAGGCATGGTAGTCCCTTGTGCTGGCTTAAAGAGTGCTCCTTGCTTTGTCCAGCCACAGCAAGGCACTGTTTTGCAGCATGAATGATCAGAACAGCGTCTTCCCTTCCAAAAAGGCTGGAAACAATTTTGTGAAAGTATAAAGTAGCTTAAAACAAAGTGCAACTAGGATGAAGTTAAAATATCCATGCCCTCTTCTTTTTCTCCTTGTGTTGAACTTGGAGTCTCCCAGGGTCCTGCTGGGGACGAGCTGAAGGTGGTTGTGTTTGTTGTCTGGCAGGTGTCCAGCGGGTCGATGAAGGCGGTTGGAACACTGTGCAGGGGGCAAAGAACAGCAGAGTGCTGGACCCCACCAAGTTCCTTAAAATCACCAAGGTAGGTGCCAGCACAGGACTCGTTCAGAGCAACAAGATGCCAGGATCTTACCTGATTGCATCTGTCCATCTAGGAGAGTCTGTTACAGTGTTCACAGGTCAAAATTTGTGATTTGGGGGAATTTTAGATACCTAGAGTTAGTACTGTGCATAAAAAGTGCACAAAGGAAAACTCCATTGCCTTCTAGATGTTTCTGTTCTGGTTGTTCTAAGGGACAGCAGTGCACATACACTTGCCTAGGTTTGTAGTGTCCTTTTTGTGACACAGAAGTTCTCTAAGTTGAAAAAGTGCATTTTATCAAATGATGAAAAGAGAATGCAAGTTGGGTAACTGATGCTGATGCAGCACATCAAAGGACTTACAGCCAGGTGTTTGACATTCCTGTAAGAACCCTTTGCCTCAAATACTTAAAACCCATTCTGATGCTGCTTAGTAGGAAGGATTCCACGTGCAATTTGAAAACAACATGTTCATATCATATCACAGATAGATTCCTTTGTTAATGGTCTTCAGAACAGCAGTGGGGTTTTTCACCAGGGAGAACTCAGTCTGACATACATCAGGGTGATTCCCAGACATTCCTGTGTCCCAGTTAATGTCACTCTCCCTGAATTTTACTCTCAGTGCCCGGATGTTCAGAGAGCTGTAAAGTCAAACCTGGACAGACTGCAGCCTTTCTGCAGATCAGGCTCAGTTTGTTCCTTGTGAAAGTCATAAAACAGACTCCAGAACTTAATTATCAAGAGGGATTCAGTCTGCTTTTGTCTGGGCTTACAGCTCATCTGGGAAAAGTCCTTCTACTCCGTTTAGTGCAATTACAGTACAAATAGGCCTAGCTCCACAACAGCAGCATTACTGGGAGGTGAGAGTAGCTCGTACAAAGAGATCTGCAGGGTCACAACCTCCTGGTCAATAAATTCGCCTACTGAGCATTGTAAAATCAATGTTCTCTTCTTGTCAAGAGGCTACTTTTCCCTCCAAGTTTGCAGCCTATTGTTGTTCTTTGCCCTCTAAATTCTGTTTGTTACTGTGCAGATTTCCCCCAAAGCCATGACTGGTAGGTGGAGTGGACACCACAGGACCGTTTTACTCACCACAAACAAGCTGAAAGTCTTCCGAGTACTGATACACTGCACTTTTTCCTCCTTAGTGAGCTTCATAGTTCCTAATAAAATAAAGATCCTGGTCATTATAAATGTCTTTCATTGACACTTAGGAAGAGGCTGTTTGTAACGACCTTTGTTGGTCGCATTCTCTGTCTTTGGCTAGAGTTCAGTCTTCCAAAAATGCATTAAAGTGTATTTTGGTATTCACATGATGGGTATCGTAGCCCATTTGTAAACAAGATGCAAGATTTTCCCTTGTAACCACATGTCCTGATGTGTTTTACAGCCCACAATAGATGAGAAGATTCAGCTTGTGCCTAAAGCCCAGTTGGGCAGCTGGGGAAAAGGCAGCAGTGGTGGAGCAAAGGCAAGCGAGATGGGTAAGTCAGGACAAGTTCTCGCCCTCTGCTTTTCTACCAGCTGTCCTTGCCAGGAGTGGATTTGGGTGGGAATGCTCACAGATGCATTTTCTACATCACACCGTACTGCAGTGGTAACACAACAGCAAACCCTCAGTAGGACCATCCGTTGTTGGAGGTGAGGTTCAGCTGTGCTCTTAGCTCAGAAAAGAAAAACAGAAGGTGCAGTCAGGATAGATGTTGAATGGTTGCTGGTTTGGGGTGTTTTTTAAGTAATCAGATGCACAAGGCTCCACCACCACCAATTAGCTCCAAGCAGATGTATCCTCCTGCTTTGCCTCCAAAGTGAGACCTGGCCTGTGGCTCACCAGGATGGGAAGTGGGGGGGGGGGGGGCCCCCCCCCCCCGGCAGGAGAAGGAGAAGGCGGGGAAGTATTTTTTCCCAAAAGATTTTTTCATCTTGACACAGCCAGCAGGTGAATCATTACAGTAATCCAGCCCCAGAAGAAAAACAGCATTCATATGGAACGCTGGCATTACCGTGAATCTGCTACGTTACAGGGATATCTGTGCTTGTGACTGCCTGGCAAGGAGGGGTGAAGTGGAGCAGGACCAGAGGACCAGCCCCTTCCCATGCGTTCTCTCCCCATCGCTCTGGAAACAGCCATTGTTTAGATGATTTTGTGATGCTGAGGTGTCAGCAGCTACTGACCTTCTTGTCCCTTTTCCTTGTGTTGTCTTTACAATCTCCCAGACTCTTTACGACCAAGTGCCACTAGTTTGAACAGATTTTCTGCGCTGCAGCCTCCAGTCTCATCTGTATCTGCCTCATCTGCATCCTCAGAATTAGATTCTCGCAGGGCCTTAACTAGGTAAGGTTCGGTCCCTTCGGCTGTCTGTACACTTGCGCTTTTCACTTGCTGCTCTAGTTGCTCGTAGAATGCAGAAAGAAGAGAATTTTCTTGAGTTTCCAGGAATGGCTGGGTCATTTTTCCCTCTGTGTACTTTGAATTAACTTAAAACACATGAATCTTTTATACTATCATAGGAGAGACAGGCGGTATTAATTTTTAAAGCAGTTACAGTGAATGTTTTAGTTTCCATTTCTCAGCCCCCCTTTATCTAAAGGGTATACTTATTAATAGTTTATAACGTGTTCAAAACTGTTCGGATAAAATGTAATAAATAGGCGTGAAGGTTGAACTCAGTGGTGATAAATTAAGCCAGGCCATTTGTTTTGTTTATCCAGAAAACATGCCTAAAACCGTGCACAAATTTAGCGAGGCGCTTGGATTTCTGTGGCTGTCCCTGACCCCTGCCCATTAGCTGTGAGCCCACGCACCCACATCGTGCGATGCATACATAAGGCTGCGCAGTCCTCTCACATGCCCCGATTTCACCAGGCCTTCAGCCACTCCAGCTTGTGGCATGAAACATATTAAACCTTAATAATTTAGTAACTCAAGACATGCTTTGTAAATGTACAGTTCACTTAGAATGTCACTAGTTCTTCCTTCCAGTGCTCGCCAGCTGCCATACTGTTTTGTCAGCCCATCGCTCTGAAGTTTTCCTCAAGCTTATTCATTTCTGTTTAACCTAAAACTCTGGCTTACCTAGAGATTAGTCCATTTGGGTAACATTTTGCACATCTGACTCATTGACACGTTAATTAATAGGACAGGTCCTTGTCACCTGCTGCTGAGAGCCTTCAATATTCTGAAGATATTTTTCAATAAATGAGTAAAAATACACCGCTCAGAGTATTTCACAGTAAATCAGTGCTTTTACATCATAAATGTCACCATTCTACATTTAAAACGGGTTCTATAAGGACTTCTTTGCTTTTCCACGTATTCTCTAGGAAGCATTGTCTCTGCCTGTCTGCTCTGAATATTTGTTCTGTTTGTGCATCTCTGAGACCTGAGTCAATTTTGATTATATTCTGTGTAGCAACAGCTGTAAAAAGTAGAGACGACACTCCTGCTAGATAGCTGCTGTTGTTTGGTTGGTTTTTGGTGTGTTTTTTTTTTTTTCCTGCAAATACTAGAAAGCTGTCCGGTATCTTTTCTAACACCAGAATTGCGAGCAGGGGTTACTCCTACTGTAAATGCCTGTGGTTTTGTTCTGCAGTCGCGGGAGCACGGGCCGGGAGAAGAACGACAAACCTCTCCCGCCTTCCCTCTCCCGTCCCAACACCTTCCTACGGGGCAGCAGCAGTAAAGAGCTGCTGCTCGACAATCAGGCACAAGAGGAGCAGCGGAGAGAGATGCTGGAGACAGTGAAGCAGTTAACGGGCGGCATGGAGATGGACAGAAACAGCTCAGAGGCAGAGAGGAACAAAGCCAAGGAGTCTGGTAAGCCGTTCAGCTGTGCTCGGGGAATCTTGCTGAATGCATGAAAAGGCTTAAGGGGAGAATCTGTAAGTAAAAGTGACAGATTTCTGTGCAGCGATGTGAGTGTTTGGCCGCAGTGACGTGTTGTCAAGCTGTGATAGTTGAGATCTGCCTCCCAAAGGCTTGTAACACTCCTGATTTATACAGGCCTTAGCATCATATCCGATCGCCAGCTCCTTAGGATTCACTGGAGCTGAAAGGCTGCAGATTCCAGTGAAACACCAGTAAATGGCCTTGTCCTTCCTACTGATACTCATTGTTACCACTGGTCTCTGGGACAGAAGTCCCCAAAATCAAGGGGCATCCTCTCAGTTCATCCTAAACCTGTTTCCCGTGATAAGTCACAGAAACGAGGTTTGCGGAGAATCAGAATACAGCAAGTTGTGTGCTTGGAGGGGCCTTCCTGGTTATTTAAGGGAGATTTGGGTTTGTCTGTTGTTTGTTAATCACCAGCTGGTTACAGAAATCAGCACAACTACAAGATAAAATCAGGTGCGGGCCCAGCTCCCAGTCACCGTCTCTCTGGGGTACTAAAGCCTCCTCCCCAGGCCAGAGCAGAGCTCGGGATTGTTTTAATGGTCCCAAGGCATAATTCTGGAGCCGAGCATTTTCAGTGCAATGCCACATGCTTTCTCCTGCACCTGCATTTCCTCCATGTTTCTGCATGCTGCAGATCCCATTGATTTCAGCAGTGTTCATATCTGCTGCAATCTACAAGGCCAAAATCCCTGATCAGTTCTGCAGTTGCCTCTTCAGTGTCCAGTAAAGCCCTGGCCACCCGTCCTGAACGTGAGCAGCCACCTGGGGCAGGGACGGACCATGCTCGGTATCTTTTTAGTGCTGCCTTGTTGCCAGCCCTCATCCCAAGCAGGTCTCAGTGCAGCGTGGCGTTAGCACCCGCTGGGGTGGCTCATCACCTCGTCACTGCTGCAGCTCCCGCTTTTTGATCCTGCCAGCTTGAGGTGATTTGTGAGAAAGTATTGAGGACATTTAAGATGACGTTGCCTGTGGACAGAGCTTTTGCCATAGGTACAGCGTTTTGCTTCTTCCTTATGAAACGTCTAGAAACTGCTATTGCAGTAGAAGTGGCGAGGAATACATCTTGACCCCCACGAGACAGCACGCTGATCGCTTCGGGAGGAAGGCTCATGAAAGACTTCATGGGAAGCAAGGTTTTGGGGTTGGGGACTGTGACCAGGAGGTTACCTGTGGTGGCTGCCCATCACAGACAGCATGTTTAAAATTGGTAGCGTACTGTCAAGAGCTCCTGTAACAGCTCAAAGCATTATTATTTAATATTGGTAGTGTTTTGAAGGTGGTTCGTCCTGTGTCACTGCCATTGTTTCTACAAGAAGGTTGATTTGCAGCGTTACTGGGAGTTCATACGGGGGAAAATGTAACTAAGGAAGAAGCAATGCAGGCCTGATGATGAGTCAGGAAACACACCCCGCGCTTGTTATTTCAGCCATCTCATTCCTGCTTGTAAATCATCTTTGTTCCAGTTATCACAGCAAAGTTTGCTATGGACTGCAGCTGGCCAGCCAGCAGAAATGGCTCTGACTCCTGTTTTCAAAATGTCATCTTTGGAAACAGCTCTCATTTTCCTTTTCCAAATGTTTTTTTGTTTGTTTGTTTGTTTCTACCAGTCAAGCCAGAAGCTCCCCCAGCTCCAGTGCAAGAGAAGCCTTCGCTATCAGAAGAAGAAATAGAGAGAAAATGCAAATCTATCATTGATGAGTTCTTGCATATTAATGATTTTAAGGTAAGCAAAATGAGAGCCTTGTGTAGCAGAAGGATCTGCAGCTGTGGGGCTTGAGCGTGTTTTCTCTCCAGGACAGTGGCAGCCAGTTCTCACAGAGGTAGCAGAAGCAGTGGGGCCTGTTCAAATCTGGGTGGCAGCTGCTCTGTGAGTGCTTTCTGCCCTGCTGGTAGTAGGAAAAATAGGCCAGTTTGTGCGTTTTAAGTAGGAAGATGTATGTGTTTCTGTCATGAATCACTGAGCAGCTCCATAATAACTGCAATTTTGGAAGCAGAAAAGCTAGTGGGAAAATAAACTGAGGTTTTCATTTAGTTATCAAAGCATGT
The DNA here is from genome assembly GCF_011077185.1 of Oxyura jamaicensis. NCBI lineage: Eukaryota > Metazoa > Chordata > Aves > Anseriformes > Anatidae > Oxyura > Oxyura jamaicensis. The sequence continues at coordinate 7,794,148 of NC_048913.1, read as the reverse complement.
GCTGTTGTGATCTGGAGGCAGATAAAGCAATACTAAATATTGAACAAACCACTCTAGAGTATTTTTAATAAACATTGAAAATTACTGAGCAGCTGTCATCACTTCCTAGTTAAAGGTTGCAATTTTGTTTCCCTTGTAAATGGATTTTTAGCCTGTCCGTGGAGTTTACAAGAAGTATTACATTTGCTGCAGAGCCAAATGATTTGATCTTTTGCTGAAATAAATTCTAGAAACACACAAAGTTTGAAATGACCGTGCTAGGGAATTCTTAGTTTGGCACCCTAAAAATGGCATTGCTTCTTGCACTTTATAGTGTTTCCAGTTAACATCAGGAAGGGGAATATCCTAATGGCTTGTTTGGGGCTCACATCTAGTTACCAGGAGAAGTTTGTATCAGAAATCTTATCAGGAGAAAATTCTGACTTGGAGAAAAAATCCTCTTTGATTTGCAATGTCCCCAAGCTTGCTGGTGTGGCAGATCTCAGCAGGAGGAGGCAGAGGACCGCTGGGCCAGTTCACAAAGTAGTCTCCGGTCCTTTTTCAGGTAGACTTCAAAGTCTAACCCCTGGATGTCCAGGGCTAAAAGAGGTGCTTCGGTTTCTGGTTTCTGTGCTTGCAAATACGATGACTTTTTTTTTTTATGGCTGGAATACAGCTGAATTGTGTTAGACAAGTGTCCATCTGGTTAAAGAGGACATCAGACTGAGGCAGCGCATTTGCAATAAGGAGTTACTTGATGTTACTTGGTAACTTTAAAATCTCAATGCCCTTCATATGTGGTATGTGACAAAGTTTCTGACAAACGCAGCACAAACTCACAGTAACAGGCCATGTATGAGTGCTTGTGTTAATGTAGGATATAGCAAAGGAACAGTGTTGGGTTTAGCCTTTGCTATTTAACCTGCCTGTAAATGAAAGCCGTTGAGCTGTACGTCAGCGCCAGCAGGGCTGACCAGCAGCACGGTCACCTCTCTGTCCTGGAGACGCGGGGATCCGTCAGGCACCTCTGATCTCTGACCTGAGCACGCGGTCTGGGACTGCCGAAATCCTGACCTGCGGAAGGCAGCCAGCGGGGGCTGCCAGCTCTTGATAACCAAAGGCATAACCGAAGAGCAGGTGTGTTTAGCTAGGAGACTGTTGAGATCCCTTGGGCTGAACCTAGGCAGTCAGTGGAAGATCTTTGCAGATGACAGTGGACATCTTTTGAAGTGTGACAGAGCATTTCTCTGAAAGTCTGTATTTAAGAGCATTTTATTTGCTTAGGTTGCAAAATGTACATGCCGGGAAGTAGAAGCTTTATAAAGAGGAGCTTTTCCTTCACATAGTACCCACGTTTTCTGCTTCTTTATATGGCGTTTTTGTAAGCAGGCACTTCTGTGCCAGGCCAGATATTTCGTCTTTTTGACTTGGCTTAATATTTTATGAAATGATAGGTGTTTTGGTGGCATCCAGAAGACACTTAGCAGCCAAGCTGCACCCTGGAGCATGTTAGTTTATTTTAAAAAATCTGTTGCCTGCACAGTCTAAATTCTCATCTTTTTTTAATTCCTGATTGCCATTTCAGCGGCGATTTGTGATGAGGTTCCACAGCCTAGTCCAGCACCTTCATCTTCAATAAATACTAATTTTCAAGAGAAAAATCAAAGCCAGGAGTCTCCTGACCTGCCATCAGAAAAATCCCCATCCCATACACCAGCTGCTGAGCATTGCACCCTAACCTAGCAGTAATCATCCTTCTGCGCCACTTCGGGTTTTGTTCTGTTGATGTTTGCTGTTCAGGCAAATGATCCTGCCTGTCGTTTGAACAGGAAGCAATGCAGTGCGTGGAGGAGCTCAGCGCCCAGAATCTGCTGCCTGTTTTCGTGCGAGTGGGAGTGGAGTCGACACTTGAGAGGAGTCAGATCACCAGGGATCACATGGGCCAGTTATTACATCAGTTGGTGCAGTCAGGAAAGCTGAGCAAGCAGGATTTCTTCAAGGGGTTTGTATTCTGCACACAGAAACGGGTACTTTTCTTGAGCGTTCGTTGCAGATGAGCACTGTTTGTGCTGGACAGGGATGATTTCCCACTTTGCTTTCATATCCGATTCTCTCCAGGCATCCTTTTTGAAGGAGCATTTCCACCTGGGTATACTGACAAGTAATATTAGTAATCCCCCTCCTGAAAATGTTTGGATTTTTTAAGAAGGCTCAATTTATGAGATATTTTAAAGACAAAAATGCTGTTCACACTTACAGGTTTTTACTGGTTAGCAAACAGCTTGTTCCTGGGATATAAGAATTAGTGTCGGTGAAACTTTCCTGGATGTGTTGTCTCTACCTACTGTTTTTACAGAAGACGATGCATTTTCCACATGCTCTGCGTTACTGCATAGAGAAATTGACTCCTAGCAGTTCTGAATCCCTTGAAAGCATAACACATCAATAGTATTCTTTGTTATCTTGGTTTGTTTTAACAAGGAGTTTTTTTAATGTAGACATTGGCTTTGCAGGAAAAGCCTCAATTTGAGTTGTATTTATTGCTTGACGCTTTTCTTCTTTTTCCTAAAGGTTTTCAGATACCTTGGAGATGGCAGACGATATGGCCATAGATATACCCCATATTTGGTTGTACCTAGCTGAGTTGGTGACCCCCATGTTAAAAGAAGGAGGAATCTCTATGAGAGAACTTATACAGTAAGTACTGCTGCTCTTCTTCAGTGGAGGTTGAGCCCGAGCCATCTGCCTGGCTATGCCGCGGTATTTTGACAACATGGTTCCCATCAGCAGATAAAAGACGAGGCTCAGCTTCTCATATGAGTTGCTGCAGGGCTTGCTGCGTACTGCTTGGGACTTGTGATTTGCACCAAAAGGAAAGCTGTGGTGGGAAGGGAGCTTGCTGCTCTGTAGACATCGTTCAGGGGTGAAAGTTTTATCTAGAAGTATACTGCAATCCTCTTTGTTTCAGTTGAGCTAAAAAATAACCTGATGTTGTACAGTCAGTGTCATTCAAAAGCACTCTGAAGCTCTGAGAATTGGGGTTTGTGAGAGCAAGGCATCGTGCACGTCTTTTCTTGGAGTGTAGTAACAACTGTCTGGGTGTTGCCTTAAACACGGGCACAAAACCTTGTTGGCAAGACTGGAAACTGCTTCCAGGACCAAAGTTCCTCTATTTTGTACATGTCCTTATACATTTGGGGATTAACTAGAAGTCAACTGAACGGTTCCCTTTTCCTGTAAGTAGTGTATTAAGAAAATAATAGCCTTTTTTCACCCCAAAGCTCTTATCTTCTAGGGTCCTCCTACCTGACTGCAACATCCCACAAAAAATGAGTGGATTTGAACTCACTTAAAAATGAAAAAAAATATATTGGTAATAAGCACTGTTGCAGCAAGTGCACTGCATCACTGAAGTCCATTTTATCAGCAGTGCTAGCTAGATCAAATCCTTTATCCCTGGCAGAAGTTAAAGCCATTTTCGTGCCTCAGTTTGATCACTGCCCCTTGCCTTGCATTCCAGACTTGGAGCGCTGTTGTTTGAGAATTTAACTATCTTCAGAAATGATTCAAATTATGAGAAAAAATACCTGTTTTTCTTTCATTCTAGAGAATTTAGCAAACCTTTGCTTCCTGTGGGAAGAGCCGGGGTCTTGCTTGCTGAAATCTTGCACCTTCTATGCAAACAAATGGTAAGTAGCCAGGTGTACTGGAGATCAGAGCTGGATGCAACAAGTGTGTGTTTATGCATGAAGCCCACATGCTCGCATTTCCCACAAGAAGATATTTAGGGATGGACCAGCCAGTCCAGATAACCTAGGAAACCTGCTTCTTCATCCCCAGTTTCAAACCAAACCTTCCAAGGTTCCAAAAAATTAACTTTTTTTTTTTCTCATCACTTTTCCCTTTTGCAGGTACCTTTGCACCTGGCTTCTTCCAGAAGCTAGGGTGCTGAAATACTGCAAGAGGGACAGTCTCAAGGTATTTCTGGGCTGACCAGAAGCAGCAAGTGCCGGAAATCTTGCGAGAGAGCTGTTCTTGCAGACCGGAGAGGTTCTGAGAGTTCGGATAAGCTCCAGATGGCCTCTCAGACTTCTGGGTGCTTATCCAAACTAAACCTGCCAACTCTTAAGACTCACCCATCACTAGGGGTAGTGACACCTTTTCACCCTGTAACTTCCAGAGTTCTCTTACACATTTCACAGTCGTGTACAAACAGTTTGGTGATTTCCCTATAACTCTGTCTCCATTTTTGTCCTTTTTTTTTTTTTTTTAATTCAGCTAAATACTGCACTTTGGATAGTGTCTATTTTGAACCCTGTAAAATCCCTCACTTGTCTTTTTGTTTTTTTTTTAAGCATGCATTCAAATAAGGGTGATTGTCCCAGGAGCATTTCAGGCTAGCAGTACAAATAGTGGCTTTTAATTTATTTTGGTCTTATGCTTGTTTGGACAGTCATGTTCTTTTTTGTTTGATTGCTTTTTGGTTTGGTTTGTTTTTCCTTCCTCTGTTCTGTGAGAGAAAAGCTGCTGTGCTCTGAAGATTTGAAAGACAGGCTTGGGTTTCTGCCACAGCTTTATTATAACTCTATCTTGTCTGGTCCAATACTTGGACTTGGGTATTTCAGGCTAGGTGTTGCAATGCAATAACAGTCATCTAATTCAGTTCCTGATGCACTGTAGCAGGAACTATGCCCAAGTAGCATTTAATAATCCACACTGGAAATTTGAGATTGTAATCTGCTTTGTAAATGGAAAACCGAGCTGCTTTTATCAGTGTTTAACCTAGGCTACGCTGCGATGTCCCTTGTGCAGGTGCTATGAGGTGAAAGTTTTTGCAGAGCATTTGAGGGAAAAGAGCTGGTTGTTACTAGGATTTTTATTCTTGTCGGAATTGTACGTATGTCGCGTGGGGCAGGATACCAAAAGGCCAGCACAACGTAGGTCAGTAGTGTACGTGCTGCAAAGGAGTTTTTCCTCAAGGTCTGCAAATTCTCAGAATTGAACAGTGAACTTGGTATTATGCACCTGAATTTGAGGTTTGATCTCTGCACAGAAAACAGTCATGTAAATAATTATTTTCTAAAAAATCGCTAACTTACTAGCGCAGGGTGGAATGAGTTATGGAGGAAGTTCATGGCAGAGGCAGGAGAGGAATCGAAGTCATCAAACTGCCAGCTCTGTCATGGCCATGGGAAACTGCCTTATTCAGATGTGATCCTTCTCATAGGTAGCCTCTGGCTGAAGCTGTTGCACACCCCAAGTGTCACGTTATGCCTTGTTTATTACCCACCACCGTGGCGTTTGACCACTTTACAAGATACGTTTACGTGTGGCAGGATTGTGTACATGCTTTCTCTTGCACGGGATTTCCAGACGTTTTCACTTTATTGCTAGGCATCTTGTTTGGTGGCTGAACGGTTCTTTGTTTTCCTGACACAGCTGCACCACTCCAGATTGCGTGAGCTCCCGTGGTTGTCTCTCAAGTCTTTCACATGACCGAACCGTTTGTGTTTCAGAGCCATAAGAAAGTGGGAGCCTTATGGAGGGAGACTGGCCTCAGTTGGAAGGACTACTTACCTGAAGGGGAGGATGTACATACCTTTCTCACGGAACAAGTGAGTTAAGAGCAAGCATCTGCTCAATGACTTGTCACACTGACTTTTGGCCTTCCGTCCCATTTGTGCATCCTGTTCCATCCCATCCTTACGTACAGTCGGTATGGGTCGTGGGATGAAATGTCTCCCTCGTTAAGGTGAGGTTAGATGATTCCGCCACCTCCATTCTGAAATGCCAGCAGGACTGGATTGTCCTCTGTGATCTGAGGCACGCGTCTCCCATCAGCTGGCTTCCTCCAGTAGATGCATTTCTCCAGAAGGGGGGAATCATAATTAATTTTGCAGCAAGCAGGACAGCCAGCCAGCAGAAGGGTCAGAATAAATGATAGCAATTATTTACTTGTCCCACCTTGCAAATGATCTCAGAGGGTTTCACAAAGCAAGGAGCCAAGCCTCATGGAGGACACCTTGCAGCTGTTGCCTTCCTAAGGAGGGAGCTGGAGATCTTATCTTGGAGCCCCCAAGCGATGCACTGCCCAGTTTTGGCTCTTAGGAAGCACTGGGCCCCAGGAAATGAAATGGGCTACCAAGGCCTGATGATTGGTGGGGGGACTGCAGATCCTCTGTCACGTTTTGCAAGAACTGGGGCGTTAGCTGCAGTTTTTTAGCAAATGTTGACTCCAGTAATTGCAATCCAGCTCCCTGTAGTTTTAGTTGAGCAACATGCACTTTGTTTTGTGCATACGCATACTGTGCAGGGCTGGAGTTGTTCTGGGATGCCTGGATGTCTTTGCTGGATAATGCAATTCCCACATTTGTAATGTGTTCTGTAGTATTTGGAACAGAAGAAAGTATATAAATCGTTGTAATGATAGCTTAGCATTTGAAAGATGTGGAAAACAGAATGAAGTGGAGCTTGCTGCCTCAATTTGGTCTAACTCGGCATAGGAAAGTTAATTTAACTAATTCTCCTCATCACTTCTGATGTTGCAGAAGTTGGACTTCACGGAGTCTGACTGTTCCAGTTCCTCAGAAGCACTTTCAGAGAAAGAACTCTCTGCAGAAGAGCTGAACAAGCAGCTAGAAAAACTCATTGTTGAGGACAAGGCGAATGATGAACAAATCTTTGACTGGGTAGAGGTATAAAAACTATTTACACCCTCCCTGCACACATTTTATTAACTGCTTTTGTGAATGTTTTCTCATCTGAAGGAGCATCTCTGCAGTCTGTCGGGTCATTTTACATTTATATAGTGGCAGGCATGAGTTATCGGGGGGGAAAACTGCTGGGCGACAGCCTTCAAGGCCTAGTAACTGGCACGGAGTCCCTTATTGCTGCGTTAGTTCCACTGAGGTGGGAAACTCAGAGGCATTGGCAGCCCTCACCTGTGTGTTACTGGTTGGGACACAGGTTATCTTCATGGTGAGCTGTCTCGCATCTTTTGTTTTAAAGGATTCCGTTATACTTCCACAGTGCCTCCACGGCCTGATGAAGTTGTGTAGTAACAAGAAGCAGCACACCTAGGCACGGTCAGAACTGAGAAATAATTGCGGTGTTGATTTTTTTCTTTTGTTCTCCTGTCTAGGCTTAGAACAGTAAGATGATCAGGTCTCTGCAATCAACGCTTCCAAAGAATTAAATCTGATACATAGTTAATCAATCAGTCACTACAACATAGGCTTTAGGAAGAAAGATTTTCAGTTGTGTTAACGTACAACTGTGTACCTTTCTGCTTACATGCCATAGACCTTTTGACTCCAAGCACGCTGCTTCTGGTTTGTGATTACTTTTTTAGACTGAGTATGCTGTTACATTCTTTCTTCTCAGATAATGAAATAAAAACGTTTCATTGCTTTTTGTGATTGACCTTAACGATCCCCTGCCCAGCTGCATGCCCTGCCATGCTGCAAAAACGTCCCTTGGGCAGTCGTTCAGGGTACACGTACCTTTCCCAGTGCATCGGACCAGGCTTTGCCCTCTATCTCTGGCTGCATCCTTTAAGCCAGATTTTAAGCGTTGTGCCTGTAAATATACTCAGCCTGATGCATTTAGATCTGTGCTTACAGCTAAAGCTTGGTCAGCTTCATTTCAGCTATTTCTGTTGCTGGAGGAATGTGTTCAAAATGTCATTTTCTGTGGCTGTTAGAGAAATAGAAAGTGGAATGAAAGAAGCACTGAAAATCTGGGGACAGCCACAGGCTCTCTTTGTGGTCTTGGACAAGTTACGCAGCCGTTCTGTGAACTCTTCTACAGAGCAAACAAATCTGTGTCCAAGGAGCATTCTGTAAAATTTGTCGAAAAAGCCTAAAACTTAGCAAATGTATAAGGGTGCTGTAAGTGCCAAGCATTGTTGTTTTAGTTTTTCTTGAGACAATGACGAGTTGTGGGAGTAGTTAAATGGGGTGCTGATCACAAGAGAACCGTTGTTGCATGTTGACGTACCTGAGCTGTTCCCAAGGACTGGATGGGAAAGCTGAAGTTCTGCACGGGGTGAGTTGGGCTCCAACTCAAGCAGTTCACACTGAACGTGAACCTCCTGCCAAATTCAGCCGTGGAGTTTGGAAACAGTAGCGCTTACACACCCGCGTGTTCTTAACCGGTCCATTTACTCTTGATTTCAGGCTAATCTAGATGAAAGCCAGATGAGTTCACCTACATTCCTTAGAGCTTTAATGACAGCAGTTTGTAAAGCAGCTATTATAGGTGAGTAACTTGCAGTGTAAACACCATACAAACAAAAAATGCAGAGAGTTATTTTACAGTTTTGGGGTTTATATCATTCCTCCCCGCCAGGCTGTGTATCATCACACAGTAAGATTTTTGAGCTGTGTTGAATTCTAGTGCTGAGGAGCAGGATGCCCATTCCCCCTGCGACAGGCAGGAAGGTTGCTGGGTAGGGGGTTCGCAAGGCCCCGTCCCAGTGACCTTGCATGAGCAGATGTTTCAGACGACCGAGAAATACCAGATTGTTCATCGGTTTTTCTAGTGAAGGTGGAAATGTGCTAGACGTTATTAAGTTAATTAGCATTTCCACTCCTGTGTCAGCAAGCTTGCGTGGGCACTACCATCGCGGATTGCCACATGCGAGTTGGAAACGTGGGTTGCAGAACAGAAGCCAGCTTGTGTATCTGTCTTGCTAATAGTTTCATGGCCAAAGCAAGTTGCATTTTTAGAAAGACAGCTTGTATGAATGATGTGTATGTACAGCACTTGGTTGGAGATGGAGGAGGTGGATTCCCAAGTCAGACACGGGAGCCTCAGACTCCCAGGGGTGCTTGAATAAAGCGCTGCAGCCAGAACCTTCTGGTCAGTTCACATTGTCTTTAATTTTACTGGTGGCATCTGGCAAGACAAAAAATTGTGCTTGTAAAGCACCCACTTCTGCTCCTAGCTGTAAGAGTCATGCTCAGAGAAAATGGTCTGAACCTCATCTTGTGGCTGGGGGGATGAGAGGGGAAAGATGCAGCCCGGCTCCTTTCTCGGAGAACGGAACCCTTCTGATGCCACCTAGTGTTAGTGGCGAAGTGACCCAGGGTTGGATGGCCTGTGGAAGGCTTCCTGATGAATCCGCTGGGGGTGTCTCTGAAACATCTTGTTCTGTTTTACTTTTTGACCTTGCCTCTAACTGAGGGGTTTTTCTTTTGTTTTCAAAAATCACCTAATCGTGTTGTATGATCTACTTTAAAAGCTGCTGATTTACCCATGGTGCTGACAGACTTCCGACGTATTTTTATATACTCCTGATTTCCTGTGTCGTGTGCAGCTGATGGTTCTGGTTTTGCCTTTAGTATTTTTAGGGGAAAAAAAACATCTAAAAACTTTCTATATAGCTGAGATTTTAACTCCAGCCACTGCACCCACTTTACATGATTTGCACTGCAAAGTTAGGTTGAAATTCTTTGTGTATTTCAGCTGACTGGTTAGGGCCAGGAGCACTGCAGATGTCGGTTGAATTGGGGAAAGTGTAAAAATCCAGACTTGCAGAAAAAGCCTTTGATCAGAAATACTTCCTATTGTTTCTCATCGTCTTTTCTCTCAGAGCTAACCTGTATCTGTAATTTCTACTTGAATAAATAAAGGAGATAAAAGATCTACCCCTGCTGCTATCTACCAAAGCTGACCCTATTTTCTTCTCTTCCCTTCAGCGGACTCTTCTAGCTTCCGTGTGGACACTGCTGTTATCAAACAGAGGGTGCCGATCTTACTCAAGTACCTGGACTCAGACACAGAGAAGGAACTACAAGCACTTTATGCACTACAAGCATCAATAGTAAAACTTGATCAGCCTCCTAGTAAGTGTTGTCTCTGCACTGGGGTCTTGAACCCTGGCAGCTTAAGGAAAAGTTGTTTCTGTTACAGTCCAGTGATAGAGTCTGGAAGAGGGTTGTGCTTTTCTTGATGATGGAAGCAGCGTTTTACCTTTGTACATAGCGGCTGAGAGAAAACAGCATACAGGGGTTTCTGCTTCTCCAGATTCCAGCTTTTAGAGAACTGCAGTTCCCCAAATGCTTTGCTGGAGGTGGGATTTTCTCCCGATTGATCCTCTAAGCAGCCATGCAGAAGGAAGGACAAGTCTCAGTGATGCAAAGAGATTAAAAAAAAAAAAAGTACAATACCTGGACGTGTGAGAGCACTGGGCGTTGTAATTGCATTATCTGCTGCATCAAAGCAGTTGAGCAACTGATGAGTCTGGTCCCAGAGCCACTGTAGAAAAACGGTGTTGGAAAAGAGGCAGGGGACTGCAAGAGGAACAAGGGTTCCCAGGCAGTCTGCAGCACGTAATGAAAGAGTGCACAAAACCACCCAGCTTGATCATACGTAGCTTTAAGGGGCTAGTCGTTTGTTCTCTCTCCTGCTGAGCCACATAAAATCAGGTGCTGGAGAGGAGCCGAGCTGCATGGTCCATGCAAAGGGGAACGGGCAGTCGAGGATTGCCAGCCGGTCCCTAAGTAATATGTTCTCACGGGCACTTTCCCTTTTCTGCAGAGCTATGTTACCCCACAGCATCAGAGGGACCTGTTTTCCCTCTCAGCTGTGTCTAACCAGCCAGGAAGCGGTAACTCAGTGTCAGATCTTCCTTTTACTTGTGTCCGCATCTCTCGCGTTAAAGGTCACATCAATCCCCTTATCCGTAACCGCGGCTTTGTCTGCTGACTTAAACCGCGCAGTACTAACAGATGTTCTCCCCCATTATTCCATGACTGCAGATTTGTTACGGATGTTTTTTGATTGCCTGTATGATGAGGAGGTAATATCGGAGGATGCCTTCTACAAGTGGGAAAGCAGCAAGGACCCAGCGGAGCAGAACGGGAAAGGAGTAGCGCTAAAGTCTGTCACAGCGTTCTTCACATGGCTACGGGAGGCCGAAGAGGAGTCGGAGGATAATTAAAACTTAAAAATACAGGAAAAAAAGAAACAATTTAAGTATTTTTTTAAAAAGTTTCACGTCTTCGCCAATCACAGTGCAGCAAGGCCAATTCTCGCGCAGACCCCCCCTTCCCCCACACACGCACGAGTGGGAGAGGTAAAAGTAGATAAACACAAAGGTGATCATGGAGGAAAAAAGGTACTTGAAAAAAAGTAAACTTCAAACCTGAGGGCGGGAGCACTAAACCAAAATACATGTATTATTTATAGAAAATATTTTGTTTTAATCTTTTTTCTTTTTAAACAAGGACTCATACTTACATAAAACACAAAGCGAAACAAATCTGTTTAGCAAAAAAAAGTTTAAAACTTTTAATTTATTATTTTAAGGACTGCAAATGCCAGTGTAATTTTTAAATTTGCAGTTTCTGTAAACAAATTGTATAATAGAACAAAAGCAGAGAAATAAATTTCCCTCCCCTTCATATGCACCTCAGTTTTGTTTCAAAGCATGATAAAATAGACAAAACTTTTCAAGGGGGTTGGGGTAAGCTAGATGAGGAAGAGATCAATTTTTTTTATTTGTCATCAGATTTTTCTGCCTGCCTCTCAGCTTGCTTCAGAAATTAAAAAGAAAATAGTAATCAAAACATACATAACCTTGGAACGGAAGGAAATGCATTTGAGAAAACTGCTGCGGACCAGAGTGCTCCGAAAATAACTCATTCAAAACAGTGCTACCCTGGGGAAAAAGTACTAGTGATACTTTCAGAACCTTTAGAGCAACTTTAAGGCTTGTAAATACATAGAACAAATATTTAAAAAAAAAAAAAAAAGAAAAAAAGAAATTGACTCAATACTATTTCTTTTCACTTTCAAAATATAAAGAACAAAATAAAGACAAACATTGCAAGTTTAAAAGAAAGTAAAACGACTTCTCCTTTGACAGCTGCTGAATGTGTGCACCATCTCTGAGCGGTGCTGGCTTCCTTTTCCTTGTGTAGATCCTCGGTTCCAAATCGTGTACATATAGTGTGTGTATGTATGTGTGTCTACCAAAAAAGAGGGGTGAGAGCAATTGTTTAAAAAAAAAAACAGGGGGTTGCTGCTTGGGAGACCCTTTCTGCAGAGAGAACTTAATGGCTGCCGAGCAATGAGCAGCTAGCTGGGCTGCGGCGCCACGTAGGGCTGTCTGGTTCCCAGCACCTTTCTGCAAGGCTGGGAGGTGATCTCGGGGCGGTCGGTGCCCGAGCCCTGCCTGGTTCTTCCAGCCGTGTGACCGCGGTGCCTCGTGTGACTGGGAACGGTGGCGTTGTCCTGGGGACTTGCGACGGCGGTGACTCCGGAGGTTGCAGCTGCCCGAGCAGAGAACCGATAGCCCTTCTCCGTGGCTGACACATCCGTCGCTGCCCAGCTTCTACCACCGCCCCTTGCCATCTGCTGGCTGCCTTGCTGTGCTTAAGGAACCCAAAAGCCCACACGGTGAAAATGAAAGCGACCTACAGGAGTCAGGGGAGCAAGCGCAGTGGGCGATGCGGTGCTCTTCCTGGCTCTGCCCACCCCGCAGCCGTGTCTGAAGTCTGAGCACAGCCCGGGCACAGGTTAACAGCGCTCACTGCGCGGCGCGGGCAGAGCGCGAGTTGCCTCCGTGCCCAGAGGGACCTCAGCCGTGCCCCGGTGCCGCACAGTCCTCCAAACTGAGCTGCTGCTGAGTGCGTTAAGTCTCTTGTGTGTCTCTCTTCAACAACCAAAGATGACCTGCTGGCTCTCACTGTGACGAAGCATCTACCATAACACAGTCTGCAAAGTTTGTGAAGCCCTAAAATGTAGTTTGTGAACTGTGGTCTGTGGACCGCGAGTAACCTGTGGAGCGTTTGCTGGTGGTCTGCGCAGCACTAGCTGCTCACATGATGCTGTCTTTTTCTTTCCAGCTGCTAAATCACTTTTTTTTTTTAAAAAAAAGAGGAAAACCAAGAAAAAAGGCTACAAATACATTAAATACTTTCCTAATCTTACTTTTACATGTAAACAATTGCTGTACTTGCATAAGGATGTTGTTTGATCACCACAGGGAAGGGAGGAGGGTGCCTGGTTGTGGCTGGAGGGGGAGATGTCCATGAGACGCCTTCCCCGTTAACGTGTTCCACGCCATGAATCTGAGCTAGAGAATCCATGGCCTAAAACACTAGAGCATTGTTTGGTTTTTTGTTTTTTTTTTTTTTGTTTGGTTTGGTTTGGTTTTTTTAGTAACAATAAAACACTTTTCTCTGATGTTTTGTTAAAAAAAAAAAAAAAAGGAAAAGAAAAAATCTCCCCCTTAATATATGCACATGTATGTATCTGCTTTATGGCATGCAGCACCTCCTCCTGCACAGCTGCTTCCCTTCCCCCCCACAGCCCTCGTGCAGACAGGCTTACCGGTTTGTGAGGGGTGCTCTCGAGGTCTCCAAAAGGCGCATCCACGTGGAACCCCCTCCAGGAGGTCTCAAGGTGTGTTTTGTTTTGTTTTTTTCAGGTTGGGTTATGTGAGTGCTCTTCTTGCAGAAGTAAACTGAAGCCAGAACAAGGGTGGGTATGTGATGGTTCGTAGCAGTTAAACTGTTGAATTAAATGGATGTGAGTTTGTATCAGAGCAAATATACGCTAGGCTGTGCAGTGCTCACACCTGGGGAAGTTCCTCACAGAGGATGGGCAGCGTCAGACCCTGCTGGGAATGTCTCTGACACCGGAGGCACTCCATGCGGGGGCTGTGATTTATGTATTGATTGCCTTGAATCAGAAAGGTAGAAATTGCGAGAGCCTTTGAGCAGCCACATGAATTAAAGTGGGACAGGGCCGGGACAGTTGTTTGGACAGCTTCAGTCAGGAGTTGGAAAAACACTGGCTGCAGGGAATGGTGAGCACACGGGTAGAGAAGTCCCTGCCCTCCTTGTTTGAGCTTTAATGTTAAATGTTCCGGGGAGTGGGAGCTTGGCCTGTTAGTGTCATGCATGTAACAGCAGGGGAGTTTTCAGAGATTTAAGAATGTTTTCAGAATTACCCAAGAGCTCTGAAAATCAGTGTTTGCACCATGGCAAGTTTTAGGGTATCTTTAGATGACTTAAGCTGCACGTGGAGCCCTGCGAGCACTTCATGCACTAGACCTTCAGGCCTCCAGCTGTGGATACGTTGCCTTAAGGTTCAGCATCCCACCAGGAGCACGTTTGATACAAGTCTAGGACCAAAACTGCTTCCTCTGCTCCCCTTGCATTGTTTACGTGTTCCTTGCTTACCTGCATCTGTACCAAGCTGTGGCTGCTTTTCAGTCGCCTTCTCAATCAGCCCAGGTTTGCCGGCAGTCGTAGCTCTTCCGAATGTTGTCCGTGAAGATCTTTGCAACACGTCCCCTCCTCGAGGGTGTTAAAAGACAACAACTGTAAGAGATGCATGAAACAGAAAAGGAGGTAATTAATTGTAAGAGGTTCCCATGGGAATGTGATTTGCAGAAGCCTCATCCTACATAACTGAGGAGAGGTGAGCTGCGCTTACTCCTGCGTAACGATACGGCAAAGCCCAAGCAGGGAGGACAGCAAATTTCCCGTAAGAATACTAAATGTCTGTGGGTTTGTCCTCCCTCTCGCCCCCAGTCCTGGTCCTACAAGGCATTTAAATGTGTCTTTTGGGCAGGCTCGTGAGCGTGGCAGGCAGTTAATGCAGCTCAGCACGGAGGAGCTGCATTAGAACCATTTGCACTGCTGGGAGCCCCTCGTGCCGGGGCTGTGCGCGCCATCAAAGGCACAGGTAAGGAGGAGCAGATGTATCACGTCCCTGTTTGTCCGTATTGCTGGAAATGTCTCTGAACCTGAAGCAGCCAAACAGAAAATTTCCAGGCCAGGTGTGTGCCTAAAGCTGGTTTCTTTCTAGGAAGGTGTTTTCAGAACCGGATCAGCCGTTTCTGTGAATGAGCTCAGGGAACACACGGGTATCAGACCTTGCTGTCTGTCTGCTCCTGTTGGCATGTTTGGTTTTTCGCCTTGTTTTCTCTCAGTAAGCCTCGGGTCCAGGAGCAGGCCTGGGTGTGCAGCTCTTGCCTTTTGCTTTTCGCCTGTAAAACCGCCAAGCCTGGCCACGTCTCAGCTGTGCTCTGCCTGCACTGAAGGGGACCGACGAGCGTTCGGCTCACTTGTCTGTTTTCCCCTGCCATGCAGAGGGTACGCAGGGCTCTCCGCTTGCCACTCAAGTTGCCGGAGCTGTTCAAGGCCTTTGCCCTGGAGCCGAGGAGCTCCTGAACCCCCCAGGCTGCAGCACGCTGCTACCCACGGGCGCACCGGGCTGCTTTCTGTTCCCAGCCGGGGCAGCAGTGCCCAGGAACTCGTGACACGCTGCGGTTACTCTGCAGGTGAGAACTAGCACGGACACAGTCCAGGCTCTGGGGGTGGTTGCAGGGGATGTGGTTGTGACTTTTGTCTGGGACCAGTACTCCCTGGTGCAGTGTGACTAAATCCCTGCAAATATCTGAAGAAACTTAACCAGAAGTTTTCTACCCCTGTATTTTCCACAGGGCCCTGCTTGCTGCCTATGGCAATGGCCGTGGAGCTGTGGTTTGCTGAAATAATGCCCGCTTATTTAAATGCTGCTGTAGGATGCCCTGACCATGAGCTGTGGAAAGCTTTGGTCATGTGGCACCGGTTTCTCTCCCTTATTTCCAGCTGCTAAATTGCAGTGAAATGGCAACAGAAATAAAGGCAGCTCCCGCTCCATTCAGTGCTTTCCAAAGGGGAATTTGTCCAACTGTGCAATTGCTGTCCCAGCTGCAGGGCTGTTTGTGCTGTGACTGCAAATGGGAAAGGAGAGAGGGGTCTTGGGGAAGGCAATCGATGCTTTAAGGAAGTTCGGAAACCTTTGGATTAGAGTGAGCAGAGAAAACAGTAAAGCCTTGCTTTTGCATGCTTGGTTGTCTTGTTCCAGCCCCCCGTGAGGGTTAATGGCAGACGCTGTCGCAAAGCGGAGTTCTACCAAGCTCCCGGGGTGCAGACCATTAACGAGCACCGAGGAGAGCACTGTTAGCGGCGTTTTACCGCAGCACCGCAGAGAAATGCTGAAAAGATCATCTCAGCTGGTACTTTCAGGTCTCGCCTGTGGAGGAAAATGGGTTGTTTCAGTTTTTCAGAACAAGCTATTCTGAAATAATGCTGGGTGTAAATGCTCTGCTCTTCTCAAAATGGTCGTAAGTGAATGATCTGTTGGGCCTGGCCACCTCCCGATTGTCTGTGTGTGACCGAGTTGTGCTGGGAACCCGCGTGCTTCATCGGAACCAGGCAGCCTGCGAAGGGAGCGGGCGCTCGGCGCCCTGCAGGGCTGCGGCACCACTGCCACGTGAGCTTACGGTGCTGCACAGCCCACGGCTCTGTCCTCCTGCTGCACAGCCCTGCGTTGGGTGTTCAGGGCAGAAATAATTCCTGGGATCTGTCACAAAAGTAAACCATAACGGCGGGCTGGTGGAGCCCATCCCAGCTGCTTCCTCCCCGCTGGTGTCGTACAGCATCAGTGCCTGCCTTGGGACCAGCTGACGCAAGACGTATTTTTTATACAACGTGATCATTGAATACAAGAAATTTCACACACCTTCTCTGCAAAAGAGAGGACTCAAGCGTTTTACCCATCCTCCAAGGACAGGCAAACGGCTCTGACTCTTCTGGCTTCCTCCACCGTCAGCAGGTAGTTATTCTGAGCAGGAGCCTGGGCTGTGGCTGACAAATCTCAAAGAAAAGCCAGTTGACAGGATTTCCCTTGGAGAGACAAGCGAGCCAGCACTAGAACTGTTCGTACGCCTCAAACAAGAGCCATGGCCAAAAATGCTTTGAATTCCTGCTCAGCCCAAGGGTTTTCTGTCTTCCCAGCAAGGCGTGCTGGCATGGCGATGCTCTGTTACGGCTGCAGGCCCAGCGTGGAGGCCGGGGTCCAGCCAGGCTGCTGAATGTGCTGGGCGTGCTGCTGACTGCAGGGGCATACAGTGCATGTGCAGCAGCCAAAAAAAAGAGCTTTTGTGGCTGCAAAGGCACTGGGAGGTGTTCCTGGCAGTAAGTTACTACCTGCCCGGGTGAGGGGAGCAGCCGCTGTGTGCTGCAGCCTGCTGTGAACCAGTTCTAATCTGAAACAGCGTCTGGTTCAGAGAGCAAAGGGATTTAACAAGACAGTAGCATTCCTGCTGCCAGATGTGGGGACACCCAGCTTTGGGAGAGGTGTTTTGTCCCAGTGTGAAACGCTGAGCTGGTAGATTCAGCTCAGGGGGGGCACCACATGCCAGCTGGGGGTTAAAAAAATCACTGCTGTAATCCCAGAAGTGCTGTGGAAAAATCACATCTTCCAGGCACTGGTTGCCCAGTGATGACAGTAGCCTTGTTAGCACTAAGGATCTATTTTGGATTAGAGCATCTCTAGAAAAGCAGCAGCCGTGGAGGCTACGTAGCCCACAATTGTTCTGCAAGGCCCCTCCTTGCTGGTCAAGATTTCTGTCAGCTCCGGTGGCAGCTTCGTTTCTGTCAGACATAAAAAGCCAGCTTGGCTCCAGAACAGAGCAAACTTCGGTATATTTAAGTGTATTTTTATTCATTTGCTAGGAGCAAATATAAAAATGGGTGGGCAGGCCTGAAAGTGCGCAGATGAACAGGATGCCACCTGAAAAAGGGGGAGGGTTTGACGAGAAGAGACAGCGGGGAGCCCCGGCACGTAGCTGCTCGGAGCAGCTGGGAGGTGGTGCAGGGTGCCGGTGGAAAGTAGAACGGCCCATTGGAAAAGTACGGAGAAAAAACATATTAGGAGGCTGATAATGAATAAAGAGATCAAAGGCGGTGTCTGGAAGGGCAAAAAGTGTCAGGGAGTATGCATTTCTTAAACCAGAAATGGAGTGATTTTTGCACAGAGTTACGGAAAATACGGGGCTGGCAGTGCCACTGCTGCTGACAGGAGTGAGCATGAATTAGAGAATTCTGTTGTTCTGGGAATCGTCACAGATGTATGCTTGGTAAAGTAGCCAAGCAAGCCCCAAATCAGCAACAAAGTGGAAAAATGTGGTTAAAGAACATCACATCATCTCTTCCAAACGTCCATTTGGAAAAAATCCAGAAGTAAAAAGCAGCCTGAGCGTGAAGACAAGAACTGTGTGCTGTCTCAGCGACTGCAGGAACGGTGACGCCGTTTGGTAACGCCGATGGACACGTCCCTCGTCGCCTGGTGCGTGCGTGCGCTGCCACGGGGCTGAGCAGAAACTCCGAGCCAGGAGAGCAAGGGTCCTGCTAACCCCTCTGTGGGTTTCCACGGATGGGTTTGCTGAAAATTTACCAACTGTGGCCACACACGGAGGCTGGCAGAGCCAGGCCCCCACCCAGTACCATGGTCAGGCTGCCAGCAGCGCCGGGCCGGGTCTGTTACCGCTTGCCTTGGCCTCGGGGTTACACCAAGCTGGATTTGCCTCCCTCAGATACACGTTCAGAGAGAAACAGGTCTAAAGGGCAGAATCGGTAGGCACGTGCTACCCCATTTAAACTTGGTGAAGGCGACTCAGGGAATCTGATTTGTTTTTCAAAGCACGAGAAGCTAAAGTAGCAGCAGGATGTGAAGCTTTAGGGATGAAAGAACGCGGCAAAGGGAAGGAGTTCCCCAGCCTGCTTGCAATTAGATGCAGAACAAAACAGAAGGACTCAAATTCTCCTTGAGCCAGGCTGACTCTAGGCCAAAATTTTTTAAAAAGTTTTTACAAAACAAATGCAAAAGTCAAGATAAAAATGGAAAAATAAATTTGCCAAAGTGGGATGAGGACACAAGAGGCAAGGCCTAAATTATAATCAGCACTGAAGTTTGAAGCTGCAGGCCAATATTAACAGAGAATTTGGTGACAAAGACATTGTGCTTGCTTAGCCAGCAGGATCACAAACATAGCAGCGGAAGCTGATTTCAGCATATGCAGTGCACAGCGTGACGGAGGTAATAATAATCCTATGTTTTGTAGGGTACGTGGCAGGCAGCTCTTAACAACACAGGACAGTGATTATTAAATTATAATAATTCACTTTAAGTAAAAATTGTGACAAAAGGGGGGAAATATTAGGCAGTGTGGGGTAAGAAAGTACACGAGAGTGGCTTTCAACCCCTGCAATGGTGATTCTGTGACCAGATGCACTGACAACAAAGTGCTACAGGTTTCTAGTGGGACATGTGGCACTGCTCTGGAAAGCCGCTGAAGGATATGGGCTGGAAACAGTAAATCACTTCCCATGCAAATTTTATGGATACTCATCTAAACAGTAGCAACGTCTAAATGATCTTGTTTAAACTGTGAGCTGAACCGTACAGTCAAAACCCAAAGCTCTAGGCAAATTCGTAGAATCTTTAGGACTGCTGGAAGCTATAATAAAATTGAACAATTTTTGGAAGAAAATCCATGAACCAGTTGGGGTTCATACCATTGTATAGCACCTGGGAGGACAGGAAAGGTATTGAAGGTGCTTAGTACTTATTAGAAGTATTTCGTAATGATGATAGTGCTGTATACAATCACAGTTTGATGGCAATTTCCCTGTCCTGCACTGTTCCCTTCCTACTGTGCATCCTCACCGAAGCATGCAAGGTCACCCCCAGTTCCTCCAGCTCCCCTTCTGCCAGCGGCGCGCCCTGGGTGAACAGGGAGGGGGGCACAGACGCCACGAGCCCACCCAAAACGGGGGATGGAGGGGAGAGGTTCAGCAGGAACGCTCCCTCTGCAGCACGCAGCTCCTTGCCCAGGCACGGGATTTGGGCAGGAGGCCTCACTGGGGTCAGGCAGGCATGTGGCGGTAAGGAATGCACAGGGGCCACAGCTCCCCTCTGGGCTGGGTTTAGAGATTTAAAAAATAAAAATAAAGAAGACAGGGAGAGACAACGCAATCCTTTCTCCTCCTCTGCTTGCATCTCAGTGTAGTTTTGTGGCTCGGCAAACCCCGGTGCTGGGGTACGGCACAAAGGCTTGCAGTGAGCAGGGGGAAGGCAGCTGGGGTGATTTCATCTCTCCTTCATCGTGTCTTAAAAGCCTGCAGTAAAGGAGCGCGCTCCCTCATGCTCTCTTCCACCTTCCAATCCCCTCCCTCCAGCCAGAGAGGCACCGCCAGGGGGGAAAGGCCACAGAACACATTTTTCTGCAGCTGCACAGCCCTTGTTTCGCACTCACAAGAAACGAAGGAATGTTTAGCAAAGTGGAGCCATCTGGCTAAGGCGCTTCCAGGGCTGCTCAGTGCAGGAGACAAAGGAGAAAGCAAAGCACCCAGAGGTTCTGGGGTGGAGATGCTCGGCGGGGCCGGGCCTTGGCCACAGCAGCTTGGGTTTTGAAGGAGATGCTCTCAGGTGTAGTAGTACGCTGTTACAGCAGCCACTTGAGGGGAAAAAAACATGTTGGAAAATGCCTAGAGCAGAAATAGCCACAGCGCTATTCGCTGCAGTGCGAAAACAAGACACCTCCACCGTTCTGAGAACAGCGTGAGTGCCTCGGCAGTGAGGTTTCCCATCTGCAGGAGGGCTGAAGGGTGCCACGGTGCCCAGATACACACACCAGAGCCCCCCCACGCCGCGGAGGCACCAACAGGAGGAGGCCGGCAGCACGCAGAAAGCAGCTGAGGAGCTGCCTGGGCAGGAGCCTACGGATGAGCAGCTTTGCGGCCTCTGGGAGCAGTACACAACGCGGGCTGTAATACTTCGGGGCTAAAGACATTTCAGTCTGTGAGATCCGTGCGTGAGCTGGGGACAGTGCAGAAAGCGTACCTGCAGCCCAAAGAGAACGGGAATAGGTAGCAAATTGAGGAATTACCCCTCAAACTTGGGGGAAAAAATAGGCCGAGGGAAAAAAATAAAAATAAATCCATCAGAA
This sequence comes from Oxyura jamaicensis, assembly GCF_011077185.1. Classification (NCBI taxonomy): domain Eukaryota; kingdom Metazoa; phylum Chordata; class Aves; order Anseriformes; family Anatidae; genus Oxyura; species Oxyura jamaicensis. Next base: position 7,773,372 of record NC_048913.1, on the reverse strand, counting down.
CTTGGAGCGAGATCATTGAGGTACACAGAACGAGCTTCTGCTTGTTACCTCAGCTCGAAGTCACCACCCGCGGCTGGACACACGGCGCGGGGCGCGGCTCTGCCTCACAACCGCCCTGGCACTGCCCCGCGGGGCTCCGACCGCACGGGAACGCGTCGGCACCGTGACAGAAAACGCCGGGCTCGCGTCCGGGCGGCGGCGCTGGGGCCGCTTCCCTCGCCTGGAAGCGCCTTTTAACGGCAATTTCAGGTAAGGGCAATAGTCCCCGCTTGTTGAACACGAGCACGGCAGCAGCGTTCAGCTGGGCTGCTTGGGGAAGCGCAGCGTGCCAGTGCGGATCAGGCTGCGTAAGGTCAGGAAAGGGACGGGAAAAACACAACAGCGGCGCGGGCGAGGCCCGGGCTGGCAGAGGGGGGCCCGGGGCCGGGGCCGGGGCCGGGGCCGGGCCCCGTCCGTCAGCGCCCTCAAGGGGCTGTGGCGGGAACCGCCTCAGAGCGCTGCTGAGGCGAAGGGGGCGGGGCGCGGCTGTGCGGAGGCCCCGCCCCTCGTTGTGTTCGCGGCGTGGGCGGGGCCTCCGGGAGGGGGGAGCGGGCCGCCGGGTCTCGCGCACGCGCGTCCCCTCCCCATTCCGACGCAGAGGCGGGAGGGGCCCGCCCCGCGTTCGAAAAATGCCCGCGGCCTCCCATTGGCCGGCGGCTGTGCCGGGGCCCGCCCCCCGCGGGCGGCGGCCCCGCCCCCTTGCCCCGGCCCCCCCCTCCCCCCCCCGCCCGTCCCGGCTCCCCGCCGCCATTAGAGGCCGCTTTGTGTCCGCCGGGCCTGCTGGTGAGTGCGGAGGGCGGCGGCCGGGCCCGGGGCGGGCCCCCCCTCACGGGGCGGCTGTCGGGAGCTGTCGCGATAGGTCCCGCGGCGGGGGAGGGCCGCCGGGGCTGGGCGCGGGCCCTCGCCCCCACACGGGCCCGGCCCCGGGGGGCTCCCCCGGGGCTCCCTCGGGGCGCCGCCCGCCCG
>NC_048913.1:7718866-7771967 GCF_011077185.1 Oxyura jamaicensis | reverse complement strand
GCCCCGGGGGGCTCCCCCGGGGCTCCCTCGGGGCGCCGCCCGCCCGCCGCCGCCCGCCCGCAGCGCCGCGCCCCGGTTCTGTAATTTATCTTTATTCCCTCCCCAACTCCCCCGGAGGCCCCGGGGGGCACCGCTCGGCCGAGGGGGGGGGGCCCAGCTCTGGGCCCTCCTCGCTGCCGGGGGCCGGGCCCAAGCGTGAGGCCGCCCGGGGCCGGAGCCGAGCCTGGGGCGCTAATGATGGTTCTAATTAATTATCGCCCTGCCTCGTCGCGGCACGTGCGGCTCCGCCAGGAGGGCTGCGAGAGCGGAGCCTCGGCCCGGCCCTGCGGGGGGGCGGCCCCCGGCTCCCGGCGCTGCCCCGGCCGGCTCCGGGGTGGGGGCAGGCGGCGAGCCCCGGCCCGTGGCTGCCAGCCCGGCCCCGGGTGTCCCAGCCGCGGGGGGCTGCTGGGCCTGGGCCGGAGAGAAGTGAAGTAACGCGGGGTGCGCCTTGCTGAAGCTGACAGCTTGCTCGCGCCTTTGGCGTCCCGGGGGTTCTCTTCCCGGGAGTCTCCCCTGGCCGCCGGGTGGCCGTGGGGTTCCCAGGCGCGTAACCCCCTGGCTCTCATCGGGCCTTCTGCGTAACAGCCGCTCGCTGAGTTCCCAGGCGTGCGATTTGTGTTTTGCTGTTTGTTTATTTTTACCGTAAATAGTATTTTTAGCGTTTTAAGAGCTAGTTGGCCAACAGTCTTTGGCAAGCAGCGGTTGCACTGCGGAGCTCAGAAGTGCTCCTGGTTATGGACGGGGCTGTGCTGTTAAACTCCGTGTGGGGACGGGGCGCGGGGGGATGAGAGGAGCGGGAGGGTGCAGGTGAGTGTGGGCTGTTGGAGAGCCGAGCGGTGCGGGTGAGCTGTGCAGGAGAGCGCTTACCTTCCTCGGGAGGGATGTCAAGAGGCTGGTGGATAGCGGGGGGGCTTGGAAGTCAGGGGTGGGCAGGGGAAGAAAATACCCATCGTTTGTACTGGGGGGGAGCTTAGAGTATGTGCTGTGAGAATGCCTACTGCCTTCTGCACCCTCTCCCCTTTAACCGAGTGTGCCTGCTAATAAACTAACTTGGTGTTTCGTGCGCTTCTCTCACGTAGCAGCTGCTTGAATTCTTTTTGTCTCCAGAGTCTCTCTTTCTCTTGTGTTTTTCCTTTCAGTGGAAACTGGCGTGTCTCTTCTGTGAGCGTTTTGTTACGAGTGGCCCAGGTTGTTGTGAGGCTTTTAACTTCTTGAGCGAGGAGAAACAAAGTTTTCCATTGATGGTCTCTAACAGGAGGTGCGAGTGGTTTTGTATAGAGTGCCGGCAATTCACAGCTTTTGTTATGTGTAGTGTTTGTACTACGGACCAGTAAGTGACGGCTTAACGAGTAATAGTTTGGAAGGAGAGTTTCCGTGGTGGCCTTACATTTATAGTGCAGAGGGTGTTGGCTGTAGAAGCTTCTTGCCCTGGTCTGTAACGTTAGCAGCCTAAGCATTTCTTCAAGTGGCAGTGGTTTGTCAGCGTTCATAGTGCTGGATCCTGGAATTACGGTATTTCCTGCAAGACTGTGAAACTTTCAGCAGTGGATTTGATGCTGGAGTAAGTTTGTGACCTCAACCTATTATAAACGGAAAGCTGAACCTTGTGTCCCCGGTGCGGGCCGCTTCGTGCTTTAGCTGCCCCCCAGCAGCAGCTCGTGGAGGATCCAGGTCGTGGGCCGTCCTAGCCGGAATGGTTCAGGAACTGCTGTCCCGCTTGGGTTGTCGCTGTCACAATCCTGAGCATCAGCACAGGGAGGGATTATTTTTAGACAGCCATGCAAGCAGAAATTCTGCTTTGTGTTAATCCCTTAGCTGAAGTTTTTGAAAGTTTCTAGGCGTGGCGGTGACGTAAGTTGCACAGTACCTGGCTCCAGATGTGTGCTTTGACATGAACAGTTACTGCTGGGTACGGGAAGAGAAGATAATCCTGGCCATGGAAGTGATCTGCTGTTCGTGTCTTCTGTAGGGGTCAGAGACTGATGGAGAAAGGATCTGAAACCCATAGCTGTTTTTATACTGAGCAGGCATTCTTGGTGGCGAGGAATAGCAGGGCTGAGGCGTGGGTCTGTCCTTGTATTTTAATAAGCATCTGTTGGGATTGAGCTGACTTTGAGTCGCTGGTTTTGTATCCTAGCAGAGACAGGGCGCTGAGCTCAGTCCCAGGTGGGTCGGCCCAGCATCAATCTCGCTGCCTCTTCTTTTGCAGGGAAAGCAGCATCTGTGTGTGCAGAAGGGCAGCGTTTAATCTTGCTTTGCTGTGTAAACTCGGCAGAAGAGGTTTTTGCTGTGTAAACTCGGCAGGAGTCAGGTTCTGTAGCGGTGGTTGGAGGCAGAGGTCCAAATTCAGTGCTAAATGAGAGTGCATCTTCAGACGTAGAAAAATCCTCTGGCATTTGGGTCTCTGTGTGTAGGGATGCGTGCGTTTGAGTGCTGAAGTGCAAAAGATTTTCTGTGTGTGTCCCCAAAGCCTATCGTGCTTGAGATCTGTTGCTCCCTTCCTTACCCGAGTGTAGGCAAGGAGCTGACAGAAATAGAAGCTGTAACGCTAGTCCAGCCAAAGAACCTGGTGCCTGCCAAGTGGTGAGCTATTGGGCCTTTGTATTGGACCACTGCTCTTTAATTGCAACAAGATGGTTCACAATGCTTCTGGCAGCATGGGGCTCAGCCTGTAACAGATCGCAGGGAGGCTGAGCCACAAGGCAGCTGCCGATGCGGTCCCGTAGCTGAACTGAAAGGTCTGTGGAAGGGGGACGCCTCCCAGGGAATCGGCGCGGTGGCCGTGAGCAGCGGCTGCTGCTGGGGCAAGGCTGGCGCCATGGGAGCGCGGCGGTGGGAGACGGGGGGATTTCCGAGCAGGTTGCCAAGTAAGGGCTGGAAGTGGGGACTAACCTGTTCTGGGCTCGGCAAGGTATTTTGTTGCTCTGCGCATTTTTGGGCTGTTTTAACTGGCTTAACAGTACTGGTCTGATTTAATCAAGACAACAGGCTGCTCAGTCAACTGCAGACCAAAAGGGAGATCAGTAAGTGCTGGAACATCCTTGTGAAGCAGAGAGAGGCAGTCAGCTGAGAACTTCTAATAGAGCTGTTTTGTAAAACAGATTTGTCTCAAAGATGTTGCAGGACGATAGATTCAGTGGCGATGTAGATACTGAGGGGTTTGGTGTCCTCTGTGTGAGCTGATTTTTGGGAAGAGCTTTGAGGATTTCAGAGGTCCAAGCTGGTCAGCTTGCAGCTTAGGTCACGTTTTGGTGTGTTTGGATTTCCATTTTTGCTTTGCAGAAATCCTAACGTGTCCCCATGCTGGTTTTCCTGCGGTTTCTGAGACATTTAAACGCTCCGCTGTTCAAAACAGCATTAGAAGGTAGTAGGTGATTGCACGATAGTCAGCGCCCTGTTTGAAATCCAGTGAGGTCGCTCTCTAAGCCTTTCTGATACCAAACAGTCATTCTTGCTTGTGCCGCTTGTAAGGCTGGCGGCTTTGTACCCCTCATCGGCCTGGCTTCAAATCTGCAAGGACGTGCAAACTTTTTCTGGCCCTTTTTGACCTAATTTCTGGACCCGTGTTGTGCAGGGTAAACCAAGTCATGTCTCGGAGCAGCTCGATGGCTGCCGGGAGTTGTGTGACAGTAAGGGGACACCGGCGCGGCGCTGGACACGCTTTCTCACTGCTCCGCTGCGTATTTGTTTGCAGACCGCTCGGCCCGGGTACCCTGCCGGGAGCCTCGTGACCTGGCGTTTCCTCCAGTGCAACAGTTGGCTTGCCATGCTCAAGACCTGATTTTTGTCCCAAAATATTTGAGATTGGAGTCTGAGATAAGCTGGAAAATCTTACGGCCTTGTCTTAGGAAAATCCAAGGAGTCAGCTGGCCTCAGATAAGCTTTTTTTAAATTCCTGTGCCTGTTGCATGGCAGAGGGGACTCCACTCATTGGCAATAATATCCAGAACAGGTGTGTCTCAGCTGAAGCCTCTGGTTATGTGGTTGTGTTCTGTTTTTCTCCTCTGAACAGTTTGATAGATTAGGAGATCACTGCAGGTACGTGTTTTCGTAGCAGTTCCTGGAAAGCTACTGCATCTTTGATTGGGTTTTCCACTAGTGGCCTCTCCTTGAGCTGGGGGACTGAATGCTGTCGAGCATTTCTGCCAATCTAGGAATCCAGAAAGGTTTGCTCCTTATCAGCTCCCGGCTGGGTGACCAGCTTTGAAATGGCTGCTTCATGGTACGTGGGAACCTGCGACCTGGTCTGTGGAGCAGTTCAAATAGCCTGTGGGAAAGCCAGCGTGCGTGGCGACATGAAGAGTTGTGTGTGTTCGAGCAGTTTTGGTAAGGGTTAGAATCCCCGTGTTCCTTTCATTGCTGACGTGATTTTCTCCTGACAGCCGACCAGGTTTAAGTTGACGCGAGTTCCCAACAGCCACCTCCAAAGCCTGCATCCCCAAGCGATGGCCTCCTCCTGAGCACCGTGTCCGCGTGGCTGACGTCTGTAAATGCCAAACACGGTTATTACTTTCCAGTTCCTTAAGAGCAGTGCTTGCGGTCGTGGCCGCGGGACACATTTAAAGATGCCGTGGCACCCATGCGTGGAGCTGGGGTAGCCAGGGAACAGTCGCTTTGGGTGGCTGGGTTTTTCTGCTGGACACATCCTCTGCTCCCTTTAGGGAGGGGAGGGAGAGGAACCGGCTTTTTCGTGCGTTGCTGTTGCAAAACTTTCTTGCCTTTTGCTTTATCATTTTGAGAAACCAAATTCACTCCTGTTTGTTGTGGTATTTCACACGCAGTCCAGAAACTACTTCTTACTTCAGACATCACTTTTCATTCTGACCCCTCTGTGGGAAGAAGCTGGCTTAGCAAGAGCAGTTCCTGCGCCGTGATGCTCTCACACAAGACTGGGCGCTCCTGCCTTTCCCCTTGGAGAGCTGATGGGAGCTTACCCCCTGCCCCTTTGATTCCCTCGGCCTTCTGAGCAGGACGTGACCCACACGTGGGAACGCAGAGGGAAGCAACAAGCCCCTGCTGGGGGCATTCCTGCTGGGCAGCGGCACAGCCGGCTGTGCTGCTGGCGCTGAAGCTCTGTAGCGCGCTGTGGTCACGTCTGTTCTTGAGAGCAGGAAGGCTCGGGTGGTCAAAGCCAGGGTTTTTTTAGGGGGACTTGGAGAACTGGGGGACAAACTTGGGACTTCTTTATTTCGTGTGTGTGGCATGCAGGTCACCAGCTGAAAAATGAAAAGAAATAAAACCCACGAGCAGGTTGGCCACAGTGCATGCTTGTGTGTGCGTGTTGGTAATCCCAGGAGAGTGTCTCCTGTGGCCTCCAGCTGATGTCTCTGAGTTTAGATCTGTTATTTTAGGACTCACTTCAAAATGCTGTTTTTTTTTTTTTTAAGAGCATCAGGTTTTGCTTGCTAGAAAAAAGCAACTGACACTGACTGGGCCCTTCTCTGCAAGGAGGGCAGCGGGGAGCTGGAGCGGATGGGGCGGGGGGAAGCAGGTGCAGCCCCGGTGAGGAGAGGTTTCGCTTCTGAGGTTGTTAAGGGGATGCTGAGAAGAGGAAACGAGTGAGAAAGTAAAGCCTCCGTTTGTGGCAGAGATGGTGGAGCACCTCTCCGTAGGAGAGGCCAGTGCAGGTGGACGGGCAGCAGGTAAGGAAGGCTGAAGTGAAATGGTAGCGAGGGGTGAGAGCTGGTGAGCCTAACCTACCCGTGACTGTGCATGCGTTTGGAGGAGAGTTCTGTAAAGCTTTGTGTCCTTGTGGAAGGTCTGGTGACTGCTGTTTTGATGGGTATCTTCCTTTTCAAGGATTTGTTCATTTCCTTAAATTGCATGGGGTTTAATTTGGGAGGGGCATGGTCCAGGTCTCCAGCGTGTGTGTTTTCTCCCTAACAGATTAAATGGTTTAATTCCTTAGGCAAAGAGAAGCTGGATCAGTGTCAGTTCCTGGTTTTTCCCCCGAAATGAATGGCTTGCTAGTTACCTCAACACCTGGCTTTATGCACAGTGCGATGTCTGCTTTTTGTTAATGCTTTCTGTTAATTTAAAGAGCATCTTTATTCTTTCAGATCTGTGTTAATGGAGCAGGCTGCAGGTCTGGCTTACGCCTTTGCCATTTCTGCTACATCCATAGTACTCAAGTTTGCATACATGTTTTAGCATCTTTGTTGAACGCAGGTGTTGATTGTCAGTTACGTTAGCCATAAGCTGTAAGTCATTTATTCTTTTCTTTTTAGTTTGTTAGATACATGGACGTAGATGTTTCTGTTTTGTTAATTTTCACACCACATCTTTTCTGTACTTTAGGTTGACTCCTCACTGCACTGTGAAAACCATTAGGAAAAAGTCCTTGGGGTTAAAACCTGGGGCTCCACAGTGTTACGTGCACTTGGGGCTAGAAATTATTTTAAATGGCGACTGATCTGTCTGAAGCTGAACCCGTGCATCATAAGGCGCTTCCACTCTTAACGGGAGCTCAGCTGATCCACACGGACAAGTTAAGTGAGGTAGGGGCTGGCCCATTCTCCAAGCTTGCCCTTGGATCAGTCATTGACTTCCAGTCTGCTGAAGGTTTCTTGGTACTCTTTCTCCCCTGACTGTAGGAAACTCGATTGGGAGTCTAATAAGCCCTGTAGGCACTCTCCTTCCCCCTCCCTGCTTTCCCTGAGATGCCGTAGTTGTCAGAATCCTCAAATGTTCATCTCATTTAATTTGGAATTGGAAAGAAATTATTTCTTTTATAAGTGTAAAATGTGAAACTATCCTCTCCTGGTATGCTTCAAAGATTGAGTATTTCCTGTCTTTTAAAATTCTGAAAAGTATGAATGTAACTAGAATATTTCTACATATGCTGCTTTGATTTACTTTAATCCCGTTTCAAAAACTTTCTGATTCTTTCCAGTACCTGTACTGATTTACAAATGCTTTTTATAGAAAGTTGAAGACGAAACGATGCCGATCCGTCGCTCGGTAAATTCTTCTTCCCGAGAAACTCCTCCCAAAAGCAAACCTGCTGAAGGTGGTGAAGAGGTCAAAGCAGGTACAGTAGTAATGCTGTAGTGGGCTGTTACATCCAAACATGGTGTGGATGTATCCAAACGTAGGCTTTTATGCTGAAATTCCTGAAAATCCCTGCTGCCAGGGTTAAAATATTACCGATGCCTAGCTTCTTTTCACAGGCTTCTCCTGGATTGTTGGAAAGTGCATGTTGTTGTCTTTTCAAGTGGGGAACCGTTTGTGTTGTCCTTCATACTCTGTCCGGTCTCTAAGGCCTGCTCTCAGCTAAATATCCTTGATTGATTTGCTCAGGGAGCTGATTTCTGGCTGGATTTGATCCTGCTGATAGACAAATGCTATTGCCAATGCATGTGCAATCTAAAGCTTTTCCAAGTCTGGAAAAATGTGATTGAACAGTTAAAATCCTTCAGGTGCCACAGTGCGTAGTGCAGAAACAGGGATGTTTAAAAGACGTGTTTGTCGTAGACAAAGCTGCTTGTATTTATCTACCCTAATCTCTTGTCGAATTACGTGGTTTTGAACCTTGCTGGGTTACAACATGTAAGCCTTGACCCAGGGCAAAATCTTCATGCTTCATGGTACTGAATTCCTCCTCTTCTTCCCTTCCCCACCCATAGGCAGCTATGATGAGGGATGATTGCAACAGTGACTTCCTGGAGTTAAGAGAAGACTGGGGGAATTAGTTCATTGTGAAAATGCTGGGTGATGCTGTTTGAAGTTACTCTGGCATTTGATGACTGATTGCACCGTGTTGAATCTTTCAGTACTTCTGTTCACTTCCTAAGTTATATTCAAATCATGCATTAAATTAGAGAAAGAAAGTGCTGGGAAGTCATTTCTGGGGTGTGTTCTTATTTTTTATCCTCTGCCTTCCTGAAGAGTACAGGCTAGTTTTAGACGGTAACCCGACGTGGTTTTACATCTTTTAGATGCAGAAGCCACCTCTGAGGAGTCTGCTTCTGTTGGAGAAGAACAAGAGAATGAAACCGTGCCTGCTGCATCCAGTGAAGCAGAACAGCCAAAGGAACCTGAGAATGAAGCGAAGGGGGAAACAAAGTCCTCGGAAGAAACCAAAAAGGAGTAAGGCTTGCTTAGTGCCGAATTCAGGAATTCGAGTAGGAGAAAGATGGGTTCTATAGGTATAAAAGATTACGGGAGACATGGGGAAAATAGGATGCTGAAAAAGCTGCTTGTTTTTGCAGGAGAGGAAGCTACTGATCATGTGTAGCAGCTGTTCAAGAACATGTTTTGAGAACAAGTATCAAGATAGGGTCTGTTGGGGTGGGGGTTGCTTCTTTTTGAATAGAAACATCAAAAAGTTCTTTACTTTCTGTAACGAGTGTTCTGGGCATCTCTTGTTGCTGTTCTGCATGTTGGCTTGTTGTAAAGTTTCTCTTATCTTACTACTGTTTTGCATTTTTCCGAAGTGAGAAGGATCAGTCCAAGGAAAAGGAGAAAAAAGTGAAAAAGACCATTCCTGCATGGGCTACTCTTTCTGCTAGTCAGCTAGCTAGAGCACAGAAGCAAACTCAGATGGCTGCCACTTCACGTCCCAAGATGGATGCTATTTTAACTGAGGCCATCAAGGTAAGCAGGACTCAGATGTTTCTTTTGTTCACCTGTCACAAAGCTGAGTAATTTGTGTGCCTAAGAGCTATATCTTCAACTTGCTGATGGTGCAGGTGATAGCCTCTTTAGCAGGAAACTTACTGCGTAAAGCATGCAGGTTTCTGTCTGGAAGCCCATGGAGCTGAAATGTGAGTCCATGATGACGACGAGGGGCCCTGTTGCTTATTTCTTAGTTTAGAATGCTTCCCCCTGTTTAAATTATTAGAAACAGCTACGATGACGTATCCTGGTTAATTATTGGCATCATTTAATTTGTTGTGTCTTCTAGACATATTTAACTTGATTTGCCTTGATCAATCCACCTGTTTGATACATGCCATTTTTCTTGTTAACTTATCCTAATTCAGGACAGATGGAAATAGTGTAAACTAGCATTCCGGAGTGGTGTTGGTCTTAGTTTGCTGTATGCTTCCTTCAGGTTATAAGAAGAGACCTGTGCTGTTGCTCTGCAGCTCTGCTGCCCTCCCATTGAGGCTTGGTTCATGCAGGCTGCCTTCACTGGAGTCCTGGAGTCCATCAGCCTTAACTGCAAGATGGCCTTTTGAGCCACTGAAACACACAGCTGTGCATCCAAATCTGTTAGAGAGAAGTCGTGCCATAAACTTCAGGTTACTCCAAGCTTTACCTTTTTGGCAGCTGTTTAAAAGGTTAGGTAATAGAGTAGGATCTACAGTGCATTATTATACTGTGCATAAGTGAACTACATCCTCTATCGCGCGACTGTGGGTTTTGCGGTAGTCCTTCTGAAGCCATGTAGATCTGGTAACTTGATTAAACAAAGAGGGCTTTATCAAGTCACAGTTGGGGTTTTCTACAGCATGTCAAATCTCTAAATTTTAAGACACAATTGTTTTGGTGTAGTCCTATTCTGATCCCTAATTGGAGGACTCCAGTAATACAGGCAGGCTGTCATGAATCTTCAAAGACAGTAATCTTCAAAATAAGAACTTCAACTTAGTTTTTTTTTTTTTTTAAATAGATAATGCCAATCCTGTCTCCTTCAGAAATCAGTAACTTGTTCTGATTAATCTGTTAATGAGTGCTCTATCTGACATCAGTAAATTACTTACTGATGACTTACTGTTCAGGCAGTGCTGGTTTGCCCAAAGGTAACAAGTTGTTGTAAGAGCATGTAGTATATATGCCGTTACTTGTACGTGCTTCAGAAAAGGGGATTAGTTGGCACATGCGTTCTTCCAGTCCCACAGCAAAGTAGTTCAGTCCAGAAGCTTTTTACTCACATCTTGCTACCGTTTCAGGCATGCTTTCAAAAGAGTGGTGCCTCAGTTGTTGCAATACGTAAATACATCATCCACAAGTACCCTTCCCTGGAGCTTGAGAGGAGAGGCTATCTTCTAAAGCAAGCATTGAAAAGGGAGCTGGAGAGAGGGATCATTAGACAGGTAAGAGTTGCTTTGTGGAGCAGTGGTGGATGTGGTATTCCTAAGTTACACAGGACTTTAAGAAACTGTTAGCTGGTCTCTGGGGTGGTTGTGTTCTCCCTCTTTCTCAGACATGGACAGATCTGTCAGTCAAATACCTTATCTTTTGTGAAAAATGGAAGACCATTTCATGGTGTTGGATTGTGTCATACGGCACTGCAGCAGCATGTCCCTTCCAGCCTGAGCCATTCTGTGATTCATATGCCTTCAACCTGAGTCTAGCAACATCCCCACTGCAGGAGCATGTTTCCTATAACACTATAATGTGTGCCTGTGATCAGTTGTTAGGATCTCCTGGTCAGGACAGCAGAGTGTGTTTCTAATATCTACCTGTGGTTTCTGATCTACTGAAGTGGATTCAGATCAAGCCTCTGCCCCTAACAGCCCATCACCAGGATGGCAATGCATTCTAAATCGGTGTAAAGATGTTGATCAGTCTCTTTCAAATTGTTTTTATCCTGAGTTACTTTGTTAAAGGCTGTCTGTTTTGAACTAGGTGAAAGGAAAGGGAGCTTCTGGGAGCTTTGTGGTTGTGTCTAATGCAGGAAAAACTGTTCCAAAAGCCAGAGACAGAAAGGTAAGATGGATCACTTTAAACAGTACTCTGAAAGATCTTTCTTGGGTTACACTGAACACATGCATCTTACAAAATGTAGTCTAACCCCAACCCAGTTTTCTTCTTCTTGATGTACTTTTGCTCCCCCAAAACAGTAACTAAAACATCTGTTCCACTAAAATCAGAATCAGAAAGTTAGTATGACAAATTAAAAACAAGTAGAATAATCAAAATCTTAGTTTAAAATGTTTACATTAACCCCCTAGGGTTTGGTTCAGAGGCAGAAAACTGAATAACCATGAAGCTCCTCTTCTGTCTTTACCTGGTAGAGAGAGATGCCTCTCAGGTATTGTAAGAGAGCTTTATGCTACTGCTGTTTCTGTTATATCTGTTGCATGGATAAATGGGAGACTTCAGCCTTCATGACTGTCAAATGAGCATCTATCAGCTGTGAGAACAGAGGGAGGAAGAAGTAAATGCCTTAAGGCTTCTGGAAGAAAGCTGCTAAACTTGGGTGTATATTGTTCTGAGGTAGTACAACGTGATGCGTCTGAGTCTCGTCCTCGCAATTAGTTGTGGTTCCAGCACCGCTCTTCTTTGCTTCCCACTGCACCAGGTGTATGAAATGCATTTCTAACGCTGCAGTTACAAAATGCTTAGCTGGAATTGCTGGTCCCCTTATGGCGTAGACAGGTGAACCAGGGAGTGGTGTCACACAGGGGTGCTTACCTCTTGGCTACTGGACAGGCCGCAAGTCCTAAACCTGTAGGTGACAGTGACACATCTGGTGCTAGGGCACTGAAGGAAACTAATTGGAATGTGACATCTTCCTAAACAGAGCTCATGGACTCCATGACAAGTTTTGAGTAAGGCACCTGGTAACTGCTAACACATCACTTTCTTGTCTGCAGCCTATTGGTGTAATTGTTCTTAGATACTTTCTCCATGTTGCAGCAAAACAAATAGCTCGCTTTTGTGTCTGAATTCAGCTGGCAGTCAAGCAGCTATCTGGATGAGCAGCACCTTCACCTGTTTGACCATTTGCAAAGCTCCCATTCAGCATCAGAATCACTAAACGTCAGCAGATTTCCCCACTGTATTTTCTCTCCTCTACAAAGAACATGGTCATCCCCTACTGATAGCAACAGAGCGATGGAGGAAAATTCAGGAGAAAGGAGTGTTGCCTTCAAGCAAGACTTCATGCTATGAGTTGAACAAAAATACACTCCTGTTTAGCTGTTTTTTGGGAAGATTTAATCTGTGTAAACGGGTTTGGTCTTTGGTTTTTGTTTTATGTCAACTTTTAAATCGTTTCACCTCACTTTCTCATTGAAAGGTAGCAGAGGAAAGTGTCTATAAAGAGACAAAAAGGAAAGTGTCTATAAAAAGGAAACTGGGAAACAGCTTTTGCTAAATACTTGGCATATTTATAAATATAAGACTTTCCCTAAGAAAATTCCCATGAAAATTCCAACCAGATTTGCTAGATTTTACTTGAACAGCTGAGCTTTCTAAATTGTTATTTTAAAGAACTGCCTTATAGAACTTGATTTTCCAGATCTGTGGCCACTGTCAGGAGCACTTCTCACCTGTGCGTTGCTGGATCAGAAAAACCCAGAGTTTTAGGCCCCACTGATGCGTAAAAGTATGTGTATTTCAGAAAAGCACTTCCGCTTCGACTCCAGAGCAACAGGTCAAGCTGGAAGACATCCTGCCACTGGCTTTCACCCGCCTTTGTGAGCCGAAGGAAGCTTCTTACAGCCTCATCAAGAAATATGTGTCTCAGTATTACCCCAAACTCAAAGTAGATACAAGGTAGGTGCAGGTGTTCGCTTTTGCAAGCAGGGCTGCAGAGAAGCCGTGAAATGCTGCCTTCCTCTGGCTTGCCTCACTTCACGGTGATTCAATTCAGTATTTCATCAGGCAGCAGACAGGTGGTGCTCTGCATCACAGAGCCTGCAGGAAAGCTTGAGAAAAGCTGTGCCTTTTCTCTGCATCCCTCCACACCCAATCTTTGTTCGTGATGCCGGCATCAGCATTGTTGTACACATCTCTGCCCTTAGCAAAAACTGGATCCTTGTAGCTGCATGGATGTGAAGGCCTCTCCTTGGAATCTTGTCCCACTTGGTTCTGAACGCTTCAAGTGGCACACGCTTAATATGATCTGAGCTGGCCCATGTGGAGTGGGTCAAAGGTAGGGGAGGAAGCAAATCTAGGAAAGTCCTATGCATCGCCTCTTACCGGGGCTTGTTGTACTCAGTCCCTTGTTTGTCTGTGAGCTGACTGACTCATTGCCCACTTGAGTCCAGTCTCCAAATGTGCGTTTCAAAATGAGTAAATCCTTCCAAATGAAGCTTATCTGTTTCTGGATACGCAGTGACACCCAGAAAGCATTGCAGTTCAATTTCCGCTAACGTACATTGTTCCTCTTGTGTAATCAGCACTTGCTGACAGATCTCCATTTAACATGTCTGTATGTAGGCAGATACCACTTGTAAGTACTGCTCCTCTCACACTCTATAGAGCGTTGTTTCTCTGTTTGTTTTTTAAGCTGTCAGTGTGTGTCAGTAAAGCTTTATCCTCCTGTATTTCAGACCTCAGCTGTTGAAGAATGCCCTGCAGAAAGCTGTAGAGAAGGGCCAGCTAGAGCAGATCACAGGGAAAGGAGCGTCTGGGACATTCCAGGTCAGAGCCAGAGTTCGTCTTGTTTTGTTGACTGTACTGACCAGAAGCCTTGGATATAAGTTTACATGCCCTCCCCACCCCAGTTTTATCGGGTACACCTTTCTTTAGCAGCCTGTCAAATTCAGCAGTTGTGAATCTCTGAAGCAGTAGGACTCTTTCTCCTCTCGGTCTACATTTCTGGAACAGACCCCCCCCGCCTTCCTTGCTTAGCGTGTTCCACACGCTGCTTCAGCTCTGACTCATTAGCACAGTAGGGGAGATGGTGGGGTAAGCTTTCCTTTCCATCGCTAATTGTAAGTGCAGTAGGTACCCCAGATGTCTGCAGTGTCTTTTCCTCGTGTCTATGCCGTAGATGTCTCTTGGTTACATTTGGTCTGTGGGATGGAGGAAGATCTGATTTATTCCCTTCCCTGAGTGACGGGCCCTTAGATCGCCATCCCTTGCAGTGTATTTTGGGACTAGGACAGTGTGTTACCAGTGCGAAGCACTGCAGGCCAGTTGACTGAATGTCCTACCGTTAAAGCTGGGAGGGCAGCGTTCCCTGTGCAGTGTTTTAATATAAAACGTATCTGTGCTAATGCAGGAGCGCCGACCCACCTGGTGCAGAGGAGCTTGTCCTGACCTGGTTTGGGAGAATTTTGTCTTGATGCTTTTCTCTTCCTCCTTGGAAAATAGCTGAAGAAGTCAGGGGAGAAGCCCCTGCTGGGTGGGACTCTGATGGAAGATGCCATCCTGTCTGCTATTGCGGCCATGAACGAACCGAAGACCTGCTCCACCACAGCACTGAAGAAGTATATCCTGGAAAACCACCCAGGGACCAACTCCAACTTCCAGGGTAAACTACATAACTTTCCTTTTTCACAAGCTGAAAGAGAATTCTGCAGCTGCAGATGTGTCTGTGCAGCACCTCTAAACTATTTGAGCTTGCTAGGGAACTGACAGCTGCTCCACTCTTTGTGCTGCAGAGATGCTCAGAGTTTTTAATTCCCATTAGTTCCTTTCAGGCCTGACAAAGGCTAGTTTCTGAGACATAACGCATGTTTCTCTTGTCTATAGCATATTTCCAGGATTTGGGGGTAGTATTCAACTACTGTATTGTTCTTAAATCACCAGCTGGATTTCTATATATATAGAGAGAGACGCTACAGCTTGGCATAAGTACAGTTTCTAGCTGCTTTTAATTTAGAGAAGTTGCACAATCTAAGTTGCTAACTTCAACAAATAAAGTCCACAAGCATCTCTTTTACTGTTGTGTTTGAGGTCCTCCTCTGGCTCCGATTTTAAAAGGTCAGGCAAGTAAGGAAAGAAACGAATCCAGTTGTATTTGGAAAAAGGTGTGGCATGTCTTAATTCCCAGTAATGACAATGTCTATTTTGGCTTTTGCACCAACAGAAATTATACTAATAGAGACTTTAAAGTAGATCTGCTAAGGGCTTATTTGTGTTATTTGGTCTAAGCCATGATGCAGTTTAACCTAGGCTGAAGGTCACTTGAAGCAGTGTGAGCGTGCAGCAGTATCTAGCAGAATCAGCAAGAAACTGATCTACTTTCAGGTCTGTAGTGTCATGGTGCTGGTGCCATCCCACAGGAGCAGGGGCTAGAGAGGAGCTTGCTGATCCCACAGCCGTCATACGGACATGAAGCACAGAGCACAGGTCTTTGAAGCAGAGCTTACCAATGCGTAGAGGAGGATCACAGGCTCCCTGCTAGCAGTGGGGCCTAAAGAAGTTGCCTGAGGCCTTCTGCCAATTAGAGGCTGATGCCAAGCGTGACTTCTTAATCTTGGGGCAGGGAAGAGAGTTCCCAGGCTTACTAAGCCCTTATGTTATTTGTTTTCAGGACCATTGGAAGCTGCCCTCGTCCCTAGAGGCCCGTGTTTAGTCAGCCTTGCTAGTCAGACAAGGAAATTTCACCTAGTTATCTGTTGTTTTCTTTCTCCCTCCATTGCTTAAAAAGGGTTGTGCTGTTCTCTGCTCTGTTTTAGGAGCAACCAGAGGAATATGTGGTGAGATGTAAAAGCAGGCAGGTACACACTACACAGCCAGTATTCTACACTCTTCCCCATTTTATACCTCAGCCTTACAACTCCAGTCACATCTTTTACATGCTGCTGTTGATCTTTGGTACCCCGGGTAGAAATAGCTTGATGTTGTTTGTGTTGCTCCTTTTTACAGAAGTGTGGAGTTCTTTGTAGTCCAAGAACTTCTTAAGAACCTAGTGTTGCAACGCTAATAATTTAATGGATACAGCCGGTTCAAGTAGCTGTGCAAGCTTTTCCCGTGCCGCTCAAATTAAAACTTTTCAGCAGAGGTAGTCTGTAGGCTGGTGAGGGTATGGTGTTGGCCCAAATGATTCTCTTACTGTGAAATATCAGTTCTTGATAAAAGCCCATTTCAGAAGCGCTGAATAAGGGGTTAGAGTGAATACCTTTGCGTTAATCATGCAGAACAGATTCAAATGATTCGAATTCTTGGTAAGTGTTCACGAGCCAGCTCTTGAATCTTGTATATTGCTTGAATTTTCCAGAAAATTAACCGTGAAAGGATTTCCCTTTGAATGTGACATACTAAGACTTCTAAACGCAGTGGTCTAGCTGGGTCCTCCACAAAGCAGATGGTCTTGGAGTGCACGGGCATGCGGTGATGTCTACATGAGTCGCGGGTCTCTGCTGTTGCATTTCCCCGCAGGTGTCCTGGGAAAGGAGGCTTCATTCTGACTCTCCATCTCTGATTTCAGAGGGCACTGCAGAGAGCAGTAGGGTTAGACAAGTGGATAAAGATCGTAACACAACCCCTCTCTGATTTTTCACAGTGCATCTACTGAAGAGAACCCTGCAGAGATGTGAGAAGAATGGCTGGCTGGAGCAGATTTCTGGAAAGGGCTTCAGTGGAACCTTTCAGCTTTGCTTCCCTTACTATCCTAGGTAAAGAGCTCGGCCGTAAAATGATGCTGAAGTTGCATAGATCTGCCAGATAGTGTTGCTGAAGTTCATAGGCTGACCTTCTATTTACAGGGAAGCTTGTGGAGGGTTTAATAACTGAGAAACCACAACATTGTCACCAGTCTCGCTCTAAATAATGACATTACTTGGATGTCTGACTGTGAGTGGACATAAAGCTGACTTCATTAGCAAGGGAGGCTTTTAAGGACAATAAAAATATTGGGCTAAATGTTTTCAGGAGCTCTGTCATGACGTTTTTCCATAGGGTAGTGGCTGTTTAAGTATTCCCATGCTTAAACAAATTCCCATAAGCAGGCATATTGTATTGTTGTTCTTAATGCAAGGATGCTCATAACAAGCAGGACCCAGTTGTTTGCCTCTCTTAATGCCGATGTGGAGGAGGGGTGGGAGGAGGAAAGATGACCTAGATTAGCTACTGTGAGACTAAAACAGCCTTTCTTCTCCTGCTGAGAGCATATATTGTGCTGGGCCACATGGAGCCCAGGGAAGCCTTAGTGTCCCATGAAGAGCCAAATGGCAACACAGCCATTAAAGTCTCTGCTTCCCACCTTCTTTTATTACATACATGTAAAGCTCTCAGTGGCTCTGGCCTGCGTTCAGAGTCGTTGAAGTCTGATTTTGTCCCGTTGTTGTCTCTCTTCCTGTGTTTGCACAGAAGGAGCAATGAGGAAGAGAACTGGAGAAAGGGCAGCTTATGGACAGGAGTGTGGTGGCACTCCTGGTGACTTAAAAGCTGTTGCACTTCTGCCATTGCAGAGACTAAATGTTGGTTTCAGATAAACATAAACAAGTAGACTTCTGTGCTTGCTGGTTTTTGTTGCCTTTTGTTTTGTTTTGTTTTGGCTTAGGCTCAAAGCTGTAACCTTAAAGGATGATGGGCAGTGGTCCCTGATGAGAGTCGGGGTTACCTAAGGTTTGCAGACCCTGGAGTCATATCCTGAGAAATAAGTCCTGCTCTGACAAGAATCCTCTTGTAGCCCAGGTGTGCTCTACCCGGAGAAGCAGCAGGATGAGGACTCTGAAGAATCTGATGAGGAAGAGGAGGAGGAATCTGAGGAGGAAGAAGAATCAGAAGAGGAGGAGTCTGAGGAGGAAGAGCCACCACCAAAGAAAAGGTATGTGACAGCATGAGAGATAAATGGGCTCCTTTAAAAATGACAGTCACAGCTGTAGAGTGCACAGGTTTGTCTCTTGCTGTGGATACTTATCCACAAGGCTGTCACTCCAGTGGTACTGGAAAAAGAAGTTTCTAATTATGGTTGAACTCCTGGGGTACTGTCAGGACAAGGACTTCTCTGGGATGTGTGAAGCCTGCAGAAGCAATGCCTTGTTTCAGAGAGACTGGTGTCTTCCATTCTGTAGTTGGAATCATCTCTAGATGAGAGGAAGAGAACTTCTATTTATTCTCTGTATTGCCTTTAGTCTCCTGTGTTCCTGGTGTGCTTTACAAGAGGGTGACTTTTTCATGTGGGACTTCCTGTTACTTATTAGGTGTTTCATTAGGAAAATGTCTCCCTACAGTGTTACTTGCAGCTCTGTAGCAAGATCCACCACAGGATTTCTTGCTCTTTGGGATTTAGCTAATGAAATGTACTGCTGCATAAAGGAACATCCGTGGTAAAGAACAAGGATGCCAAGAGATCTGCTTCATTTATGTAAATTGACGACAGCAGCTCTGCTCTGGGTAGCATTTGCGCCTCCACTGAGATCTTGTGCTGCCTTTCTTTCTGACAGGATGCAGAAGAGACCTCCTCCAAAGTCACGGAGTAGGGCCCCTCCGATGAAACGGAGAGAGTCCAAGCCCAAGCCAAGAAAAACCCCTGCAGCCCGCAGCGGAAAAGCAAAGCCCCCACCCAAGGTGAAAACCCCTGCTAAGAAAGCCAAACCAGCAACCCCAGCCATCAAGAAAGCCTCTGGTGGCAGCTCTTCCAAGAAACCAGCAGCCAGTGGGAGGAAGGAAGTGAAACCCTCTGCCAAGGGCAAACCTACCATGAGGAAATCTCTCCGGGCAAAAAAGTAAATTTTTCCACTGTCAGGGAATCCCATGGTCAAATCCACAATCTTGTTTTATAAAGTCAACGTGCATTTGTATTTTAGTTCTGATGCTTAAACACTTCTTTTTTTTTTTTTTTTTTTCCTTGGATGATGGGGAAAAAGATGAAAACTAAATCAAACCATCCCAAGCATTTGTTAGATCTCAGTGCTGTGCCTCGTGCCTACCCCTCCCCTGGAACAGGTCATCTTTAGTTTCTGCAATAATTTTAGGACTTCTCCAGGACGTGTAATTTGTACATTTTATGGTGTTCCTCTTGGGTTTGGAGGGAGGGGGTGGCTTTTAAAAATTCTTCAAATAAGTTCTTTGTCTCTTTAGACAGCAGGAACATGGTGATTGGGGAAATAAGATTCTTAACTGAGAAGGTACAACGGCACTAGAGTCCTCCTTAGATCCCCTGCATGATGAGGTCCTTGATGCTTCTGTGAAGAAGCAGTGTAAATACAGCACTCGCACTGAGTCCTGGAGGTGCTTCTTTCTGCTCGGCCGTTGTAGTGACAGGCTAAGGAGGTGGTGCATTGGCTCCTTCAGACCAGCACGCTTTGAGGGTGAGTAGACATCTTCAGTAACCGGAGGCTGCCACATGTACTGGTCGTCTGACACCAGGGGGGCTCGAAAAGGGGTAGTTCTCGGTTGGGCGGGTGATTTGAATTAGTGTTTCCACACCACATCTGTTACCTTAAAACCAAAATATATAAAAGTCTTCTTGAATCCAACTTTCAAACATTTTTAAGAGATGAAGAGCCTAAGTTTTGTCACTTCTTGTTTACCCTTTTTTAAAGAAAAGTTGGAGAGCTATACAATTGCTAATGTAGAGATGTTGATAAGTGAAGAACATGCAGTTTGCTAAAATAAAATGAAACTAGATTCCAGGCCCGCTTTGCGTGTCCTTTCTCTTCCTCGCCACAGCTTTCTCCTCCTGGAAACGAAGAGAGGAGGGAGTTACAGTAAGTGTGCTTTGCTGTGGAGGCAAGCCTTTGTTAGAAGTACACTGACAGCGTGAAAGAGTGGGGCTATTTTAGTCTGAGCCCCTGCCAAGCTCTGTAGTTGGTTGGATTTGTGACCTTTTTCTTCCCTCGGTTTCTCTGGAGACAAAGGTGAGCAAGAAGAAAGCTCCGTTTGAACCTCTTGCTGCTCTTCTCCCTCTGACCCAAACGGTGTCCAGTGGGGACAAAAAAAAAAAAAGACCCCATGAAACCTTCCCCCCTGCCCTGCTTTCTGATACAGAGCAGCGCCTGTGTTCAAAACATGCTCCAGCACATCCTCGGCTCTCCCTTGATCAGGGCAATGCGAATGACTCGAGTGTGACCTGACAGTCTTTGCTTAACGTGCTTTTGGAAAGAGCTTTGCATATACCACGCTGAGAGCAGTGGAAGTAGCTCTAGAAATAAAATGCAAATTGGAGAAAATAGCCCTACTGAATTTACTCTTTTCAGTTGCAATCCCAGTGTGCTCCCTGCAGCAACTGGGTGTTAAAGATTCTTATAGCAACGCCCTGAATTGTTCCCAGCCCTGTGACAATGATGCAAGCAGCAGGCTAATGAAATTATGGCTAATAAAAGACTGGGAGAGTGAAGGCACCAATCAAAGAGTAATTTGCAAGGATGTAAAGCAATTAGAAAGTTTAGTAAAGGCCTCTTTCCTAGCACTGTGTGTACTGAAACAGTGGGTTTTGGCAGTATTTTCTTCCAGGTAGGCATTAAAGTGAGCCAAACTGGGGAAACAGTTTTCTCATCTGTGGGGTGCTTACGGGGATGAGGAGTCCTCTTCCCAGCTGCTGGCAGTCTTGTGGCTTGGAGTGCCATGCAACCTCCCCCTTTGCAATAACGTTCCCACGCCAGCAACCCAAAAAATACCTGTTCAAACACTGGTCTGGGTAACACCAGTTCTTTGCACTTGAGCATGGCTTAATTTTGCTGTGGGTCATGTCAAATCAGAGCAAAGCCCTTCCTTTAAGGAGGGGAAAAAAAAAAAAAAAAAAAAACCTATCTGGCTTGTTTTTAAAGACAGAGTTGGCACTGAATGCAAAAAATAAATGTAAAGGTTGGTTTTGGGTGATGAGTGTCACGGTAGACTGCAGCTGCACCAACCTAGGGAGACTTCTGGTGGTCACAGTGGTCGATAGTAGTGGTCAGACAAGCAGAGCCTTTACTTATTTTTTAAAAAGCTGGGATTTGTTTAAAAGCGTGTGTGCTTGCGGTCCTCCAGTCTTTCCAGCTGTTAAGCACTTAGCCTTGAGTTTATCTTGGGGGATGAATACAAGGGTTGGGCTAGAAACAGCCATTTGCTCCCTCAGTCATCTCCAAACACTTTTTGGCTGGGGCCTTGATTGCTAATTAGCCAATTTCTTTTCCCAGGGCAGCCCCGAGCAAGTGGGTGCCTCCAAACTGGGCTTGTGAAGGGGAACCCTGGGCTTGCAGCGGTGGCGCTGGCAGAGCGATGGAGAAAGCAGCGGCTCTGCTGCACCTTCGGGAAGGTTTGCACCGGATCCGCCGCACGCTCTTCACCAGGCTCTGCTTCCTGGCCAGACTGGCTCTGTTATGTTATTTCTTCAGCCCCATCTGTCCATTTTATGTGTTTTTCTACGCTATCCAACTCTTCTGGTGGGCCCTGCTGGGGCATTGCGTGGCGTCTTGAAGCAGCTGATGCTGGCGGCAGCCCAAGGCTTGAACAAGAACATGGGAGCGCTTTTCCTTGCACCCTTGGGTGCACGGGGGTGTGAGACAGGGCTGGCATGGGGATTTTTGGAGGCATTTCCTAGGGTTTAGACCCCATTTTCTCCCCAAACTATTGCTTTCCCCTTTCAGGCACATCCCTGCAGCTGGGGACAGCTTTTGCCTTGGTCCCATAGCTTTGGCAGGCTGGAGCATTTTGGGGACCCCCAGGGACCCCTAGGCTTTGCCTTGTGTGGCTCTGTCCCCTTCTTTGCAGTGAGGTTGGAGCCACCCCTCTTTATTTTTTTCAGTTGCACGACGAAAAGTGTGGGATGAGGAACGCTGACCAGTAGTGGGCAAAGGGGAATGTGGAAATCGGGTGAAATGTGGCTGAGCAGCGGGGCAGGGGGTGGCGAGTGAGCGACCCACGTGGGTGCAGCAGGGAGAGGGTGAGGAATTGCTTCTCTGCTGGGCACGCCACGGAATAAAAAAAAAAAAAAAAACAAATAAACAACAAAGAAACCAGTTGCAGCCGCGTTTTCCAAAAAGCCCAAGCGTTTCTGCTCGCCGTCGCTTCCAAGAAACGGAGAAAACGGGGAGGTAAATTGCGGTGATTCATCACGGGCAGATCGGAGGCAGGAAATGAGAGTTTGCCGCCTGCCCCGTGCCCGACGTGGGCTCGGGCTCGCCTGGGCCTGGCGTGCGGCAGCGGCCTGACGCCCACGGGCACAGCGTCCCCGTGCTGCGGCGAGCGGAGCCCCCCGGGAAGGAAAACAACCGGCGAAGGCCGAGAGCCGGAGGATTTTCGCCTGCGTTTCTCCAGAGCCCCGCGAGCAAGCTGCCCGTGAGCGGGGGGAGCGGGAGCCCGCGGGGCTGGGCGAGCCGGGGCTGCCGTCCCCTGGGGGCTGCCCGCCGGCGGGGTGCCCGGCTGTCCCCCCTTGGGGACCCGCGGGGTGGCGGTGGGCTGGGGGGCTCCATTGAGAAACGGAGCGTGGGAAAAAGGGGGCGGGGCTTGGGGGCTGCCTGCCTGCGGATTGGCTGGGGGTGGGGGGGGAGAGACCCCCAAATAGTGCCGGAAAGGAGGGGGCAGCCCCGAGCTCGCGCCCCGCTAGGATGCGCCTGGGGCAGCCGGACCCCCCCTCTCCCCCCCCCCCATGGCTGTGCAGCGGGCGGCTGCGGCGTGGCCTCGGTGCCACGAGTTCTGCAGGGGGCTGCGGGGGGCAAAACCCCCTTGGGGACCGCAGAGGGGCCGGGCACAGCCCTCGGGGGCAGCTGGAAAAGCTGCCCCAGACCCGCTGCCTCCCCCAGGGCCGTGAGGACCCCGGCATCTCGCTGGGTGCGGGGCTGCCTGCGCCTCACTTCTTGCATGTGTGCGTGCTTGGGGTCAGGGTCTGGGGACCTGTGCATCGTGCTTGGGGTCAGGACGTGGATGCTTTCACCGTGCTTGGGGCAGGGCCGTGGGACACTCGCACAGTGCTTAGGAGCACACCACTGGGACCCCGTTACCTTGCTCGGGGTCAGGATGCACGGATGCTTGCATGGGGTTGGGACATGGGGGCCTTGCATCAGGGGCAGGGGCTGGACGTGGAGATGCTTGCCGTGGTGCTGGGGGTCAGGACACGGGGACCCTTGCATGGCACTTGGTGTCATGTGGGGCCCCTCGCACGGTGCTCAGGATGGGGTTGGGGTGCAGGAGCTCTGCATCAGGGTTGGGGCTGGGACTCGGCGACCGTTTATCAGGGTGGGTATGGCAGGACCTCTGCGTCAGGGCGAGGATTTGGGAACCTCTGCATCGGGGTCAGGACTTGGGGACTGCAGCACCTCTCGGGGCTCAGCAGCTGGAAGCGGGGGGGTGGTGGGGGCAGGTCGTGTCTCTCTGGTCCCTCCTCACAGGGATCCATTTGCCGAGGCCCTGGGGCCCCCCAGATTGCCCCTTGCTCCCGCTGGGCGGCCGTGGGTGGCTTCCAAGCTGGAGCACAACAATTCCGATTCGGATTCGGATGCGGCGCTGGAGATGTTTTAACTCCCCCCTGAGCTGCCCTGACCCACTGCCATGAAGAAGAAGACGGCCAACGGGAGGGGGTCGGATCTGGCAGCCCCCCTGCCACGTGCCCGGGGCATCGCCAAGCCAGCAGAGGTGAGGTACTGGAGAGAAAGGGCCCGATCCTGCCCCCTGGGGAGCTGTGGGCAGAGCAGCATCCCCCCCCCCCCCCCAGGGCTTTGCAGGGTGGGGGGATTTTGGTTGGTGTTCCCCCTCCCTACGCTTAATGCACACGCACCCTGAAGCTGTTGTACCACTGGGGAAATTTGGGTGCAACCCTACAGCACTGCATCCCCACTAGGTGGGAATTGCCCCAGGATGGGAATATTTTCGCATCCTGGCAGGGGAGCAGGGGGCTTAAAGTGGGGTGAACGTTTTTCTCCCCTCCCCCAGTATGTGGGCTCCTTCGCGGTGGAGGACCTGGACCTGCAGCGGCAAGCGGGGCGGCTGGAGGAGCAGCTGCGGGCGCTGAAGGTCAGGCGACCCCACTGGCACAAAGCGGAGGCACCCCAGGGTGTGGGGGGACCCCTGATGGTGGGGGGGGACCCCACTGCTACCCCCTCTCTCACACCAGGACTGCCCCAGGAGGAGGCCAGTGGTGCTGAGGTTCAGCTTGCAAGGGCTGAAGGTCTACGGTGCTGACGGGGAGGTGGGTGCAGGATGCTGGGTGCCACCTTGCAAAGGTGCTTCTTGGGGTTGCACCACTCGGGACGTTGCTTTTTGGTCAGGAAACCTGCTTTGCAGCCATGCATCTGCAAATAGGCTCGGGCCAGGCACTGCTCGCACCCTGGAGGTGCCGGGTCCCAGCCAGCCCCCCCCTTGTCGCCGCAGACGCTGCTGATGGCGCACGCCCTGCGCCGGATCCTGTACAGCACCTGGAGGCACGCTGAGCGCCAGTTTGCCTTTGTGGCCCGCAACCCCTACAGCCCCCCCAGCGCCCTCTTCTGCCACCTCTTCGTGGGCCCCTCGGGTGAGGTGTGTGGTGCACACCCCAAACCCTCCAAAAAAATAAAAATAAAAAAAATAAACACCAATTCGAAAAGGAAAAAAAAATCATTATCCCTGGCCCCTGCACCCACCCTCTTCTTTGCACCTTGCCAGGTGCAAGTCCTGCACCTCCTGCTCTGCCGCTCCTTCCAGCTCGGCTACCTCCTGGCGCACCCCGAGGAGCAGGCGGGCGAGGGGGAGCTGCCAGGTGCCGGGGTGCTGCGGGAGCCGCTCAACCCCGAGGAGGTGTCACGAAATGTCAACGCGCTCGTCTCCTTCCGGCGCCTGCCTGCACCCATCGGCCTCGGCTCGCTGGGTGCAGGGGTAGGTGCAGGCCATGAGGTGCTGGGTGCTGCCCCGTGCACCTTTGCACCATGTTTTTTTTTGGCAAGGTGTTTTAGCATGGCACTGTTGCACAGCACTTTGTACAGGGTATACAGGTTGTTTGTTTGTTTGTTTGCACAGCACCATTTGCATGGCATCTTCCCTGGCAGTTATTACACAATCTTTCTTTGCAACATTTTTTTGCACAGTATGCAGTTGTGCACGGTGCTTTGCATGGCATGTTTTGTGCAGCCTCTTCTTGCATGCTGTTTTATGACATTATTTCCCCTGCTGGCTTCTGTACACTGTTTTGCGTGGATCTTTCTTGCATGGCCTTTTCTGACATGGAGATTTGCACAGCACGTTGCATTTTGCATGGTCCATCCTGCATAGGTTTTTCTTGCAGTCCTTTGCACAGCCTGTTTTACACGGGCCTTTTCTTGCATGGTGTTTTTACTCTTTTACTCTGGGCCTGTTTGCACAGCACTTTTTTTGCATAGCAACTTTGCATGGTATTTTACACAGCGTTTTTACATGGTGGTTTATGTGGCATTTTTTCTTGGTGTTTTGCATGTTGTTTTTCTTCAAGGTGTTTTTTTTTTTTTTATGGCAGTTTTTGCTTGGTGTTTTACGTAGCAATTTTTAAAATGTTTTTATGGTTTAGCATTTTTGTACTTAATTTTTTTTCCTTGGAATTTTTGTATGGCATTTTTTACATAGCACTCTTGTGCATCATTTTTGTGTGGTATCTTGCATGGCTGTTCTTGCACACTTTATGCACAGCACATCTGCATGCTTTTTTTTTTTTTTTTTGCACAGCGCTTTTTGCAGGTCATTTTTTGCGTGCCTTCCCCATGGTGTTTTGCACGGCTTTTTTGTTGAGCGGTGTCTTGCAGCGTACTTTGCATGACTTTTTTAGCATGGCCTTTTTGCACAGCATTTCACATAGAAAGTGCCACCAAAAGCCCCTTCCCTGCTCTCTGCTGCAGGAGCGGCGGCCGGAGGCCGAGGGCCGAGCTGGGGGCTGGCGCCCGGGGAACCCCTACTGCTCCCCGGTCCTGGTGCGCAAAAAAGCCATCCGCAGCAAAGTCCTGCGCTCGGGCGCCTACCGTGACTGCGGGGCCGAGAGCCAGCCGCCCCGCGAGGCCGGTGAGTGCCTGGAGGCAACGCTGAAGTGCACGGGGCTGGGGGGGACGAGGCCTTGGGTTTGGGGGCGAGGAGGGAACTGACCGGCTCCTGCAGCGGCCTCGGGATGGGAGAGCAAAGGGGCGCGGAGCCTGGCACTGCTCCCCGAGAACGAGAGCGTCCTGGCCGAGAGCGTGTGGGCATTTGCCGGCATCGCCAGGTGAGTGCACGGCAGCCCCCGGACCCCTGCCACCCCTCGCGGTGCCCACCCGCCTCCTCGTCCCCCCCCAGGGACGGTGGCATCGCGCTGCTGCGCAGGGACGTCCCCGGCGCCTTCCTGCTGCGCCCCGAGCCCGGCCTGGCCAAGCGCTGGTGCCTGTGGGTGCGGGCGCCCTGCGGCGTCGTCCCCTACTGCGTCTTCAGGACACCCCAGGGACGGTTCTGCGTGGAGGTGAGAGTGCTGCGCGGGGCAGGGGGTGACAGGGTGTCAGGGCTGGGGGTGCTGCCGTGTTCGTGCACCAGGGTGGGGGTGCTCGGGTGCCTCAGCGTGTCGCGCTCCGGTTGCATCAGCGCGTGGGTGCACCGCAGTTAGTGCACGGTGTGGAGTGCATCCGCACATGGGTGCCCTGGTGCATTCCTGCACGGTGTGTGGGTGCACTGGTGTGTGGGTGCACGTCTGCATCAGTATGCTGGGGCATGGGTCCTTTGCTGCATTAATGCATCAGCGTGTGGGTGCACGGATGCATGGCTGCACAGGTGTGTTTGTCCAGAGGCGAGCTGGCACGTTCATGTATGGGTGCATCAGTGTGCACGTGCATTTGATTAATGTGTGCACATGCACATGATCACTTTTGCTTCATAGCTGCATAGATGCACTTTTGCATGGGTTTGCAGTGCATGCATGCATAGGTGCACAGGGGTATCGGTGTGAGTCTGTTGGCGCATCAGCACACAGGTGCAGCAGTGCAGTGTATTTGATTAATTTGTGCATGGGTGCGTGGTGCAGAGGTGCATTTCCTTTCTGGCTGCATCACTGCATAGGTACACAGGGGTATCGGTGAGTGGGCACGCAGGGGCATCTGTGTGGGGGTATATGGTGTGCAGGTACCTGGGGGCATTGGCGCATAGGTGCGTGGCTATATGCATGCATTAGCATGTACGTGCCTTGGGTTCATGGCTGCAGGGGCACACAAGTGCATGGGTGTGTGAGTGCATTTGATCCATGGGTGCCTTCGAGTTGTGAGTGTATCCGCCCACAGTTGTGTCCGTGCATTGCTGTGTGATGCATAGCTGCATTGGTGCGTGGGGGCTCCCGTGCACTGGTCCATAAATGCACTTGGTGCATGGTACAAGGGTGCACCTGCCTTGTGGCTGCATCAGCACGCAGCTGCATGCGTGCACAGCCGCAACGGATGCACAGGTTCACTGCTGCGCACGTGCACCTGGTAACTCACGTGCGTGCACTCGCACACGCGTGTGCGGCTGCGCTGGGTGCCCCCGTGCCTGCCTGCTGGCTGCATCGGCGCGCGCTCGACTCGGGCACGTGGCTGCGTGGGTGCCCGGCGCACGATGCCCGCCGCGGGGGGCTCACCTCTGCCCTCTCTCCCCGCGGTGGCAGCACTCCAGCGCGGAGTTCGCCAGCGTGGCGGCCCTGCTGGCCCACTACTCCGGGGCGCCGGGGGGCTGCTTCTGCCGCCTGGCCCCCGGGCGCTGCAACCCCGGCTACGAGGAGCAGGACCCCAGCGGGGCCAGTGCCTGGGGGGAGGCCGCCTGGGCCCCCGCCGTGGTGCAGCACGAGCGGGGCTAGGCCCGGCCGCCCCCGGCCCCCTCCCAGCTTTAGGCCGCTGCCGCCTGCCTTACCCACTCCCTCCCTGCGCGCCCGGCGGCCCGCGCGGCCCCGCGGGCAATAAACGGCTCCTGCTCCCGGTCTGCTGCCGCCTGTTTCTTGCACTCCCGCGCCGCGCTGCCGCGTGCACGCTCGCGTGCTCACACCCAGGCACACCCCCCCCCCCCCCCCGGTGCAGCTGCATGCCCGCCTCCTTGCACAAGGCCACGCACTTGTGCTCGCGTGCGCCTCCGATCTCAGGCACGCGCGCTCGCGCGCACACACCCGCGCTGCTGTGCACGCGCTCGTGCACACCCAGCGCCCCCGTTGCACGCCCCCGCTGCACGCCCCTGCCCCGTGCACGCCCCCGCACCCCCCCCAGCCGCGCGCGCGCGCCCCCGGCCGCACGTGACCCGGGGGGGCGGGGCCTCGGGCGACACCGCCCCGTTGCCGCGGCAACCGCGTCGGGGCCGCTCCGCGCCGGCCGCCGCCGCCTCCCCGCAGCCCCCCCCCCGGGCCCCCCCCCGCCCCCCCGCTCCCGGTGCTGGACCCCCGGGGCCGTTCGGGGGCTGCTCCCCTCCATCTCAGTCCCCCCCCCCCCCCCCCGGCCCCGCTGCACCCAGGGGTGCTGCCCCTGGCTGTGACGCCCGCCCCGGTTCCCCCCCGGTGCCCCGAGGGGCCATGGCGGCGGAGGCGGTGAAGGTGGTGGTCCGCTGCCGGCCCATGAACGCCCGTGAGAGGGCCCTGGGCTGCGAGGCCGTGGTGAGCGTGGACAGCGCGCGGGGCCGCTGCGCCTTGCGGAACCCCGCGGCCGCCGGGCAGCCCCCCAAGACGTTCGCCTTCGACGGGGCGTACCGGCAGGAGCACGGCACCGAGCAGATCTACAACGAGGTCGCCTACCCGCTCGTCGAGGTGAGGGGCGCCCCGCGGCAGCCGGGGCCCGGAGCCCCTTCCCACCCGAGCGGGCTCCCCCCTGCCCGCGCGGTTTGGCCCCGGTTTGGTCCCGCTGTCCTCCCGTTCCTCCGGGTGCGAACGTGTCCGAGCATCACCTCGGGGCCCGCGCGCCGACCGCTCGCTGCTCCAAACCCGCGTGGCTTCCCCCAGTGCCTGGCAAAGGGCCGAGCAGTGCCTGAGGTTTGACCTGGGCAGGTGGCCCCTCAGTGGAACCGATGCGTGGACACACAGAGCAGCGTCTGCCGCTTCGAGAGGCTTAGCAGCAAGCCAGGGGTGCAAAGGAAGGGCTGAGGACAGCAAACAGCGTCCCAACAGCAGGCTGTGAAATTGGGAAGAAAACCCTTTTTTGGCAGCCAGCAGGCCACAGAGAACAGAATTGCACTGAATTGTTCCAGATTGTCTCAGGCAGGTATTCGTATGAAAGACAACCTCCCTGAGCAGGCCCAAGGGATGGTAGCTGACCAGGAAGTGCAGCACTCTTCTCCCTTTCCAGCAGGTACAAACACAATGCTTTTAGGGACGTTTTTACTGTCTAGCAAGAACCCTTAGCGAAGACAGGGAATCTCAGCCTGTTGTAGAATAGCAAAGTGAAAGCTGAAGGGGGTTGTGTTTGTTGCCTGTTAACTCATAAGCAGGGCAACCAGCTGAGGTAATGAAAGAAACAGTCAAGAAAGGAAAAAAAAAAAACAACAACAACAACAACAACAAATGAAGAACCCCAAACAAAAAAAAAGCCAGCCAGTGTTGTTAGAAGAAACACCAGGGATAAAATAGCCAGTGGTAATTTTAAGATGGAAGTTCCAAATATCTTCTGTTCTTACCATGGTTCTCTGAAATAGGAACAAATGAAAGCGATGCCTACATTCAGGCAGCTTTCCAGGAGAAAAGGATACTAAGCTAGATACCATCCTTTTGGCTACCCTGCAGTCAGCTGGCGTCCTCGTTGTCTCTCTGAATTTCTTAAGATTTTCTGCCCTATGGCAAAACTGTTCTGGTCGTCTAAGCATTGTCAGCCACGCTTCTGTTTTTCAACATCTGCGTTTCTTCAAGGTTTCTATTATGAGCGCAAACTGACAACTTATATGGTAATAGAATGAATTTTATTATCATTTTCTGATGGCCTATTAGGATTTTTCTCGTGCTCTAGTTTTGTACCCTTTCATCTTTCCATTTCAGGGATGTGTCTAACCAAGTTCTTGCTCAAGAAACCGAGGACTTCAACAGCAATTTCAAAAAGTGTCTCAGAGAGCTGGATTTCATTCACCTCCAGGTTGCCTAGCCATTGCTTTGTTTACTTCCAGCTCTTCCTTTAAAATACCTTTTACAAGGCGGGAGAGAATCTGAACGACTTATTTCCAGTTATGCCAAGGATAACAGCTATTTATTGTCTTTTCTCCATTTTCAGGGTGTCACTGAAGGTTACAATGGCACCATATTCGCCTATGGCCAGACTGGCAGTGGGAAGTCATTTACCATGCAGGGAGTCGTGGAGCCTTCTGCAGAGAAAGGCATAATACCCAGAGCATTTGAACACATTTTTGAGAGCATCCAGGTAGGTGTGTAATGATGTGAGTGAGATCCTGTTGTAACGTTGTGTGGTATCTAAAAAGATGATTTTTGCGTATTCTGTAGTGTCGTACTCTCTGAGCCACAGGCATTAAAGTATTTATCCTGGCAACCCTTCTGGGAAGTAGAGGAGTAATATCCATGCTGTTCTGCTCTTCTTTTCTCCCAAAATCACAGTTGTCACAGAGCTATGACTAGTGCTCTAATCTTCATCCCAGTTAAGTGCTTTAACCAAAACACTGTTTTTAAACCTAAGCGCATTGGTAGAATAGCAGGCAGAGAGCTGGACAGGAATGAACCAGCTCACGTGGGACTTTGGATTCTCAGTGAAATGGTACCATTTATCTGCTTCTTCACTTCTGGAAGCATCTTTTCCTCCCCCGTCTCAATTGCACTACCGGTAAAATTGTGTTCTGTGGCTATCAGGGCAGCGTAAGGTTTGGTTCCTGTGAATTTTCAGTCTCAGATGCTGTAAAATACCGTGATATTTTTATGCAGGGTGGCAGAAAAGTCTGTGGTGCTAATTTAACTCCAAGTACAGCATTTAAATTATCTCAGTATAGACTCTAGCAGAAGGTTACCATAATATAGTCCTGCATATCATTAGATGCCTGATTGTTTTCACTGGACAGCAGGTATATAATCCACACAAATGCAAGGGTCTGCAAAACAAGTGTCTGCTTCTGAGGAAGCACCTAAGATGTCCTCTCTAATTGGTATGGCCAGAAAACTTCTGGGTAGACTGACCTTGCGCAAGCCTCTGCTTTAAGGTGAGAGGCAGATGAGCTGCACCCGCATCTCTGCTGACTTTATGGATTCGCACCTGAGAAGCTTAAAATCTGGAAGCCTCTATAGCAAGTGTTGAGTGTCACACCTGGGAATGAAATGCCATGGGAGATTTGATGAGGTGCTGAAGGGAGGTAGGCACCCAGCTGGCGCTGAGGATCTATGTGGGCTGCCTGGTTGCCTTAATGTTGAAAACCTTCTCCTGAAATCGTTCCTGTTTTGTGCAGTGTGCTGAAAATACCAAGTTCTTGGTGAGAGCTTCCTACCTGGAGATTTACAATGAAGACATACGAGACCTTCTAGGAGCTGATACCAAGCAGAAGTTGGAGGTGAGGTGGAGTCAATGTCTTAATTAGGACGTGCTTTAATTTGCTCAGATAAGTGTTACCACATATGCCTCACAGGAATGCAAGAAAATATTCTGTCAGAAGCTGAATGTCAGAATATAAACACATAGTGATGAATATGGAAGCCAAGAGGGGATTTTAAGGGACTTTAGTGAAAGTTCTGTGGCAGAAGGAGCAGGATCTGGTCAGAGACGTGCCCTGTGTGTCCTTGACAGTGGCCAGTAGCTTTGCAGAAGCTGTGAGAAAATCATTACAGGACAAGGATGGAATAACTGCTCATGGGGCAATTTCTTCCTAATCCTCTTCATCTCACGGCATCTCTAAAGCAGGAGGATTCTGCACCTTATAAATGTTTAATCTGATCCAGCGTAGCCGTGGATGATCTCATTATCTGTTTAAAACAAAAAAAGGCTGATCCTTTTTGAGAGGGCAGAGCAGATACTGCTCCCCATTGGAATGCACGGGCAAGGAGGGCAGCTTCCAAGAAGGGAAAATGCTCTGAAATTCTAATCAAGGGGCTGATTTTTATAAAATTTGCCTCTTGGTGGCTTTGCAGATCTCTTTGCACGTATTCCCGGGGGGAACCTGCAAATCCCATGTCCTAATTTACTGTCCCCTGCAGGCCTGCCCGTGTGAGGAAAGCCGAGGTGCTAGCACCATCTGCCGCACAGAAGCGCTGCGGTGCCGAGGGACCCAAAGGGCCTCCCCGCACCTTGCAGGGCGGATTTTCCACGGGCTCCTGGCCTCAAGGGAGGCAAATCCCTCGGCAGGCAGCGCCCTGCTTCGCTTTCCAAGCGCGCCTCGCATGTGAGCGCAGGGGGAGAGGAGGGAGAAGGGGGCTCTGGCTGTTTCGGAAGGCGCAGATCCCCATCCTTTGTTCTGCATCAGTAGTGACACCGTTTCCATGACGACTGCAGTTGGCACCGGGAGGGCAGGACTTGGG
The DNA here is from genome assembly GCF_011077185.1 of Oxyura jamaicensis. Classification (NCBI taxonomy): domain Eukaryota; kingdom Metazoa; phylum Chordata; class Aves; order Anseriformes; family Anatidae; genus Oxyura; species Oxyura jamaicensis. The sequence goes on along the minus strand of NC_048913.1, from coordinate 7,740,040 downwards.
CAGAGCAGTTTCCAGGGAAACCCCATCACAGCCGCTGGCTGCTGCTGCCTCCGCTGAGTGAAGTAATTAACCGAGCCGTGTCCTGCGGGGACAGAAGGCCCGCGCTGACCTACCGCTTTGTGCCGTGTCCCGGGGCCTGGCCCCTGATTCTCCTCCGAAATCCTGTTTCTGTTTGTTCCTTTGCCTTTTAGTGGCAGTGGCTTTGTTGAGTCTGAAGCACCGAGGCTCGCAGTCGCCTGCTGTGGAGTGAAACCCTGGGAAGAGCAGGTCTTACGGAGCTTTGCTAGAAAAATGCCCCGGTCAGGCTGCCATGGAGTTAAACAACGGCCATGTCCTCGCCTGGGTGTTCCCCCAGGTCTCTGCAGCACACTCAGCTGCAGCCCTGCCAGCCAGGGGGTTCTCCTGTAGCACAGTCAAAGTCACGGTGTACAACCGGTCTGGCTGTGGCTCTGTAACTGGTTTAGTTCTGGGCAGTCGTGGCTTTACGGTGGACATGGAACAAAACTAAAATCCTCTTGAGTTTAGGTTTCAGCCAGTTCTGCTCCATTATGCACAGATTTTCTTACAGCAAACACTCTCTTTTGCATCACTTCTTGTAATACATGCATCACCCGAAGGTCGTCTTTGGAGGTCACACTGCCAACTGCGGTATCTATCGCATCCGTGACACCAAGTCATGACAACTATCTCGATATCCCAGCTGACACGACAAAGATAGAATTATAGTTATGAGCTCAGCGGATGTGGGGCGTAACATAGCTGTTGAAAATGAATTCAGCTTGTTTAAAATTCCCAGTGTGGAGGGAGTTTCAGAGGGGGCTAGTGTGGGAGTGCAGGAATCTCTTGATTGTTTTGTGTTTTTTAAGTAGGTTTGATGGATCGTTCAAGGCTTTGAACACTTCAATCATTTATTAACATGCCGTGTGTTTTCTTCTGCACGATTAGTAATTTCTGAAAAGGTGCTATTTGGTATTTAACACTGTCTCTATCCAGGTGCCTGAATAGGATTTTAAAGCATCTAAAAAATGAACTGATCTGGAGAATTACGATAGTCTGCCTGTGCATGATGGCTGTGATTTTGGGGAATTTTGTCAGTGAGAACAAGACGCCCTCTCAGAGCGGAGGGGTTCAGTAAAGCACTGGTAACAATATCTGTGACTATTGAATCTGTGCTTTGATTTTAAAAAGCTCCCTGTGACTGGAGATATATTAGAGATTTTGCCATAATAGGTGAAAAACATTTCAGTTCTTTTTAAAATATGCAGCTTAATAATAGGGGAGGTAGAAGGCAGCTCAGTGCAGAGAAGCTGGGTTTCTTGTGGCCTGCGAGATGCCTGAATCAAGCAGCAGCCTCTTAACGTTAATTCCTTTTGGCTGCAGAACCGCAAAGGTGGTTCCCTCTTTTTGTGTGGTTTTACTTCTGCTTCAGAAATAGGTTTCTTGGTTGCAGCCAAGTGCAGCTGCCGGCCGAAATTGCAGCTGGTGATGGGGCGTGCCAAGGATGGCCACCTACTGCATGCGCCTGGCTCCCACCGAAGGTGTCAGGAGGTGTGGACGCTCAGCAGGCCGATGGCAGCCCTCAAAATCAGTCTCGTGTTTTTCAATAACTAATGATAACTTCTTTGCCACCCTGAGGTTTTCACGTAAGTGCTTTTTCTTTCTCCACACATGAAACGCATGTAGACCACAAGCTTGCAGGCGGCTCCCAGCGCACCTTCCCGTGGTGCTGGTGTCGTGTTGTGACCTCCGTTGCCTTGTCCCTGTTTGCAGCTGAAGGAGCACCCGGAGAAGGGGGTGTACGTGAAGGGGCTTTCTCTGCACACTGTGCACAGCGTGGTCCAGTGCGAGCGGATCATGGAGACGGGCTGGAGGAACCGAGCAGTGGGTTACACCCTCATGAACAAGGACTCATCCCGCTCCCACTCCATCTTCACCATCCATATGGAAATCTGCACCGTAGGTAGGTGCTGGAAGTCCTGCGTCACACCTGGGGCTAGCAGAGTGCGCAGTCTGGGCAGTGTGACTAGGCACCCCCAGCAAAATTCAGATCCTAAATGATTTTAGGTCCCATAGAAATCAGAATTGTGCCCTGACATTGACAAGCTTCACACAGTGAAACGGCTGCGTATTCAAAATCTTGTCTCCTCCATTCCCCTTGGGAGAGGGATATCTTATGCTCAGATTGGAAACATATTTCATCTCCTTCTGTTTCTTTATCTTCTAAAACCTTTATTTCCAGCAAAGGGTGCTAAAACTCAGCCCATACAATGGCCTGGAGCTCATGCTCTGTGAAGCCTGGAGAAACTTGTATCATTATCTCTTTTGTCTGACCTTCTTTACAGTGCAAGTCAGATCACTTCACCCAGTGATTCCTTCATTTAGCTTAATTGTGGAGCAGATCTTTTAAGCAAACAGCTAATCTGGGTTTAAGGATGGAATAAAAGAGTCCCTTAATAATGTTTTGGTGACTATTTTTCCCTTCCCCATTAGCTCATTTCCACTGGCATTTCTTTAGCTGATAAAGCTGCCTCACTGGGTCTGGACAAGGACCTTGAAAGGTTTTCTCTTGGGACTAAGAAAGGAATTAAGCTCCTATATTCTGTTTGGTCCTTGACCCCAGCTGAGGCTGTGAACAGCTTGACTACATCTTCTTCAGCTGCTGTAGTCATGGGGAAAGCTATACAACGCCTTCCTAAGTTGTAGTTCCAGATGTTGATGACAGTACCTCATTTTCATCTACCCAAACGGGCGTGGGGGGGATTTTGAGGATTTCTCAATTAGCACAGTCAGTGGATGCTAATCCTTGCATTATTTGGGCCCATCAAATCCCAACTTGAATCCTAACAAGGAAAATGAAGTATTTACACTCCTCTTTTGTGTTGGGTGCAGGGCTCTTAATCTACTCTGCAACAATTTCTCTGATTTAAAGCTTTAGAAGCTTGCTACACACAACAGAACAGCAGTGCAGAGGTTTTGCCTGCTGGGGGACAGTTTCACCGTCTGGCTGTGGTCTCACCTCCTCCTTGGCAGAGCTCTGTGTAATCACCGGGCCTAAATTGTGTCCCAAGACCCTCACCCTCTGCACCTCACCATCAGACATCAAACTGGAAATTCTGCAGCTCGCTTTCATTTGTAGTTAAAAGCGAATACAGGCGAGACAGTGCTCCCTCGTCTGCATTTAAATCAAATCAATTTCTACCTTTTCTCCAGTTCTCAATTTTTGCCTTAAGATTTGTTACTGATCATCCGGAGGTGGTGAAGCACGAAGTTTTGGCAGTTGAATGGAAGGCAGCTGGAATATTTGAGGAGAGCTGACAGTTCTTGCACCCTCCCATAGCTGGATGGTTCCACTAGTGTAATCCCTAGCTGAAATAGTTAACTGCATTGGTATATTGTCATCTCAAAGAGCTGTGTGGGCAAGTTCAAACTTATTTTCCAGTCACACATCATGTAGTATGTTGTAGTTCTCAGGCAGTTAATATTTTAAAGGATCTCCTTTAAAATATTTTTGAAAGTGAAAGTTCAGAAACGGGATTAAGGCTCTGGCTGTGGAAGCATGAAATGTGCAAGTTACCGCCTGATTTTACAGTGGCATTGCAGATGTTTTATTTCTTTACATTGTGCTTAGGGATTGATTTGTTAACAGGAAGGCATTTTAGTAATTCTGCCAGAGAAGTGGCTGATGGGTTGTGCGAGAATTAGACAGGGAAGGTTTTCGGGCTGCTGCAGGCATTTCAGCAATAGTCTGGAGACCTCGTTACACCATGGATACTAAACCACTAAGCTCCTTGATTGAAACAAACAGCCTTCTTGGGTGAAAGGACTGGCAGGAACCAAAACAACCTTTTAATTGCCTGACAGTGTTTATATAAACTGGGAGAGGGAAGGAAAGAGTTAGAAAACCTGTTTTTTGTGACTGTCCACTTACCCCGGTGCTCAGAAAGGATGGTGAGAGGGTGCTCTGTTTAAGCTCCATCTGGTGTTTTTTTTGTTTGTTTTTTTTTTCTTCAATTTTCCCATGTCTTGACATGCCACAAAGATCTGGAGTGAAACAATGCTCTGCTGCAAATAGGTTGTGCAGTTAACAGCCTATTGCTGTAACTTGTGAAATATCCTGGGGCAATCGATTTTTTTTCATGCTTACTGTAAATTTTTAACTTTCCCCCATGTATCAGATTATTCATTATTCATGTTCAGGAGTTCTCCACATTCATAAAGTTTAACTCAAACTTAATTCGACGTTAGGTTTTGTAGAAGTCTGTCCAGAAAAGGTCAGACTCTGTTAAAACCTTGGGATCTGGTGTGAATTTGTGCTTGGAGCATTAAAGAAGCTCTTCCCTTGAACTTGGGTTGCAATTATGAGGAATGACTGAGGCATGGACATTCAAGAGTGTGGTCCTGTGCTTTGGACAGTAGTCTGTGATTTGGAAAAGTGTTTCTTTGCTCATAGAAACTCTCCATGGGAAAATCAAGTAGCCAGCGAAACTGAAGGGTTCCTAAAGCAACTGGACCCACTCTCTCTTAGACACAGATTTGTGTCATCATGTTAATCGTACCTCAAAATGCAGGTCAGGGAAGCAGACATCACGTGCGTGAGGAGCTGGGGAGCTAGCTGTGAACTTCAGTTCACATCTCCTATTATCCTTACATGATACGATGGGAATGGCACCAGCTCACTGTGTCGGGCTCCTCGCTCACTGAGGTCCGAGGTCTGGCTCCTCATCCAGGTGGTTAGGGCCGAGCTCAGGCCTGATGTCTGGGAGTTCTGTTTCTTGCCTGTGTTCCTTCATTTTACTTTCTCACCGAGAACGTCATTTGTTGAGGAGGAACAGATGCCGCTGAGCGTGCTTGTGTGCTGAGTCACCGCGCTGTTCTATGGGCGAGGGGGAGAGCTGCTGGGCCTCCTGAGCGATTGGGCTGTCTCGGGACAGAAAGCCAGGTGGCCGTCCCCGGTGGTATTTGGGCCCCTGGGAGGACGTGCTTGTTCTTCTGAAGCATAGCAAGAAACTTCTTGAATATATCCATTGATGAGGGTAGGTTGGATTCCAGCCTCGAAATGCTCTTGTTTGGGAATTCATTGAGAAACTGTTTCTGACTGTAGCGGTTACTCCAGCCTTTCCACGGCGGTCTGCTGCTCTAACCTGTCTGCTTCCCTCCTCTCCACATCACATAGGTGTTCAGAGAGCCTGCTCTTTTGCCTGTGCTCTCCATCCAGCCTTACTCCAGCTGCTGCCCATTGACCCCTGTTCTCATTTCATGCTTCCTCCCTTCTTTTTTTTTTTCCAATTTTCAGGCATTGTTTAACTGCATAATGAAATTTGGGGAGAAAAGTTGTGTAAAGTCACGGTCTGATCTTGTTACTTGCTGAGGGCTTTGCGTGAAATTCTAAACACTCAGCTTCTGTGGAAATACATGGAGGGTGTGTGTGTGTGTGTGTGTCTGTGTTCAGAGCTCACTGGGATAGTAAGAACAGTTAGGAATTTTTACCATGCAGGGTCTTGTTCAGGAAAGCACTAAAACATGTAGCTCTAAGATTAAGCAGGTATTTACTTAAAGGAATTAGGGTCCAAATGCAGACAAAGAACAGGGCTAGAACTGAAATGTAATGCCAAATTTCTTGTTCTTGACTGTCAGGATGCTGCTTCTTGAGAAGAGCCTAACCCAGAATTATTTTCTTGCAGATGAGAGAGGGCAAGACCATCTTAGGGCTGCAAAACTCAATTTAGTGGATCTGGCAGGAAGTGAGAGACAGTCAAAAACTGGAGCCACAGGGGAGCGGCTCAAAGAGGCCACCAAAATCAACCTGTCCCTCTCTGCTCTGGGCAATGTCATCTCAGCCCTGGTCGACGGCAGGTGCAAACACATCCCCTACCGCGACTCAAAGCTGACCAGGCTGCTGCAAGACTCCCTTGGAGGGAATACCAAGACCCTGATGGTAGCATGCTTATCTCCAGCTGATAACAACTATGACGAAAGTCTCAGTACTCTGCGCTATGCTAATCGAGCAAAAAACATCAAGAACAAGCCCTGTATCAATGAGGACCCCAAAGATGCTCTGTTGAGGGAGTATCAGGAGGAGATTAAAAAGCTGAAAGCCATTCTAGCTGAACAGATGAACGTGAATAACTTGTCAGGTAAGAAAGCCCTAGTGGCCCCAAAGGTTTATCTTTGACCAAAAAAAGTGTGCTTTTTCCACATACAATGCTCACAAGATTTTGCCTCAACCTTCCCCTCACCTGTTGCAGGAAGAGGTCTCCATTCTAGTAATGTGCTTTTTCTTTACTGTTGCCAAACTGACCTTATTCCACTGGTAAAGAGCATCTGAATTCACTAGTATTTTCTCTAGCTTTCAAGAACGACAAATTTTGTTAAAAAATGCTGATGTGATTCCAATCCTTGATTCTTCTTGGTCATTCTGGCTAGAATTTGGTCAGTCACAGAGTGGTTTCAGCTGGCAGAACAAAGATGGTAAAGAAATAGTAGTGTAAAATTTTTTATTATATATGAAATGTTTTCAAAAATAGCATTCAGCCCCTGTTCTCCTAAACCATGGATTTTTTGATGCTACAAGGAAAGTTTTGCTTTGCTAGCAGCATTGCTTACAGAATGCCTTGTCCTCTCTGTGAGGATTCAGCCCAGCCTCAGCAGACCCACTCTTTGGTCTGAAGTAGGAATAGCAAACATGGGAATAAATGGGTAAGAGCAGTGTTTAGGGTCCTGATCGCCTTCTGAGAATTGTACCCTAAAAAGGATATTTTTTATCAGAAGAATAGGGCAGTAAGATTTTTTCTTCCCTTTTCCACCACTTTTCAAAAACAGCTGTGAAGAAAGGAGGCAATTTCCTTGCACTTCTTATCTCCTTCCCAGCTTATTTTATCTTCCAAATCTGTTAGCATAGCCCTGGATACAGGTCTTCTGTTACTCTGTGACAGAGATTAAATTTATATTTGCTTTCATATACCCAAAGCTTAAACCTCTCCCCCTCTGCTCAGCGCTGACTCCTTCTCTCCCCACATCTTTGGAGTCCCAGGCCAGTAGGCGTTTTATCAGCACAGATGCTGGCACATGAGAGCAGTTTAAAGAAGCACGTGGATTGAGATATTCTTTGCTCGTAGCCAGGTTCTTTGTTCTGTTTCCAAGCATTCTGAAGACAATCCCACCCAATAATTGTGTGTGATGTTTATTTCTGCTTTGCTTCACAGGCCTGCTACCTGCCGAGACTGCTTGCTTGGAAGTGAAGCCAGCTCCCCCCCTCAAACCCCAGCTAGATGTTGAAGCAGAAAAGCAGCTGATCAGAGAAGTAAGTCAGAAGGAGCTATGGCCTAGTGTCTTTGAAGCTTGTGGGATTTTGTAATACTTTTATAATATAATGTAGGGGTGTGTGGCTCAGCCTTTCCAGTATACTTCTCATCATATTTTTTGGTCTTGGGCCTTTTCCTATGGCCAGAACATACGTTGTTGGAGGCCTTATTTACAATACCATTTCTTTCAGCATTGTTCACTCCAGTTATCTCCAGAGGGGTGGGGGTTCCCAAGATGTTTTGAAGTGCACGTAACAAGAAGGGGAAACTACGTGTGAAACTTAGATTTGTTCTGTAAGAGGAGGGAGAAAAGTGGTACGCAAAGACATTGGGAAGAGTAGAAGGATGAAGATAAAGAGGGGAGTCAGAGCCAGGAGGAAGAACGAGGAGTTAAATAAACTTTCTTTTTGCTTGTTACAAAACTCTTTCCAGGGTATCACATCTGCCTAAGAGAGCAGCTTCTAGGGCTAATTAGTCACCTTTCATCAGTACTGTGTTGACCTAACTTACAGAAAAATTTAAAGAATAAAGAAGTTTTATTGGGGTGAATGTAAGATGTGACCTTGTGTATAGTCAAGAGCAGCACTGTTGCATCAGGCTCTGCTGTGCCTTTCAGGAGTACGAGGAGAGGCTGGCCCAGCTAAAGGCCAGCTACGAGGCAGAGCAGGAGTCCCGTGCCCGCCTCGAAGAGGACATCAGTAACCTGAGGAATTGCTATGATCTCAAGCTGTCTGCTCTCGAGGAGAACCTCAGGAAGGAAGCAGGTGTGGATGAGGAAGGTGGAGGGTGCACAGCACAGGCTGAAAATTCCCTGATGCTGTTAATACACTGAGCTTTGGGCAAGAGCTGAAACAGACGGTTTCTTGCAAAGTCTGCCACTCTGAAGTGGCATTGACTGCTACTGCAGCAAGTGCTGCCTGGCAGCGGCAGCAGCCTCTGCTCTACCCCTCCTTTACCAACAGCAGGAGCGGTAACTCTGCCTCCAGGGCCAATCATAAGACTCTCTGTCGCAGTTTGTCCTCTTCCCTCCTCCCCTGACCTCTTTTCCATGTCAGGACCAGCCTGGCCCTACCCTGTAAGCCTTGAGGCAACAGAATGCAATTTTGCCCATGTAGCTGTGAGTTTTCTCTGCCTTAGAGCAGCGTTCTGTTAGAACGGAGGTTTGTGCTGCAGAGATGACTGGTCTCAGCAGGCAGCACTGTTTTGATCCAATTGGCTTCCCACAACTCACATGCCCAAGATGAGGGTGGCTGCAGCAGTATCTTCCATCGCATACAAATTTGACGCAGCTCTTGGTCTCCTGGTGGATTATCAACACCATCACTTTGCTGGAGGGCAGGTATTCCTGTCACACTCCTATAAGTTGTTGCCAGCTATCCTCTTCATTATTGCTTTTCATTTATACTTCTGCAGTGCCTCAGAGCATGTTTTGTAACGTGCTTACGCAGCGCCTATTACCCAATATTAATTCTTGAACATATATTAATTTTTGATGCTATCACTTTCCAAGGTGAGAGGTTAATTTTTTCCCCTCTGATTACAAGTGTGCACCTGCCAGGCCTCTGAAATAGATTTTCATGTGAACATGAGGATCCAGGCTCTCCCAGCCCTGTAAATCTGTATTCCTTGCCTGACCCGCTGGGTCTCTGGCTTTTTCTGACCAACGGCATAAGAAGGTAAGTAGCAGACTTTTCCTCCCAAACAGACAGCTTTTGACTTTTGGGGAAGATTTTGTGATGTTTTCACAGGTTTATACTCTATGCAGAGCTCATCACTTACATTGTGGGTATTTGCTCTGTTATTCTTCAGTTGCCATGAGGACTGAAACTGCTCCTGAAGACTCTGTTGCTGCAGCGGATGGAGAACCAACATCAGTCAAGGTACCCTTCAGACCACTTCTCCCTCCCGGGCTGAACACACCCAAGTGGGTAGTCACACTTCATCTCTCCCAGTATTCATGTTACATCTTTTCAGAGCTGCGGCCTTTCATTTCCTCTTGTCCTCAGGACCCAGCAGTGCCTCAGACTGTCCAAGGTGCTGGTAGTGTGAGCAGGGGGAGTGCTGGAGCAGAGGTGGCTGTCACCATGGAGGGGATTTCAGTGCCTGTAGACCAGCAGCAGGTGCTTGCCAGGTCAGTGACTGTGCTGCTGCTGCTAACTGCCTCCTGTGCATCACACATTAACTCACACAGGCAAGAAGCAATCCTGTTCTTGCATGGTAGTACGACTGTTGAGCTTTAGCAGTGGGTTCCACACAGCACAAATCTAGGCAGATGTATAGTCTTTATTCCAAAAATATCTTTTGTCCTATTTGGATGGGTAAATAGTTGTTAGCTACAGTACTCTGATGCCAAATGCCAGAATTTTGAGATAAATCAGAGATGTCTGTGTCAGCAGAAGGAAGTGAGTGTGCTTTCTGGATAACAAATCCTGCCTAGATCCTTAGACAGGGAAGTCTTTCCTTCTCTGGATTTTTGCAGGTGTAGTTTATAAAGTTGAGCCTGGCTGTTACTGACAGAGCTTAAATACCCAAAGTTCTTGGGCTGCCCAAAGAACTTAAAGGTAGCCTCCTTTTCCTCTTGGAAAGATGTTCTGGAAGAGCATTTAGAGCCATGTAATATTAGTATATGTCTGGTAGCAGGTCTTCCTGCTGTTCACTGTGCATCTGGATGGATGTGATTACATCCTCTGTGACTCTTCATTGTCACCGAGATCACTTTTGCCTCACACATCTGACAATGTTTGCAAGACTTGAGCCAGAATTGGCATCAGAATTACCCAAGAACTGATTTTTAGGAGCAGCATTAGACTCAAGGCCTGGACCTGATGGCTGATATGTGAGGAGTGCAGGGTCAAGTCTTGTGCTTGGCCAGTCTCAGGTGCATCCTGTCTTGAAGGTTTTCCTCCAGGTGAGAACTGCCTTGAGAGGATTCTTTTAGTCAGACTACAACCCAGCATACTGAGACAAAATGAGGGTTTAGGGCTGTTTCAGAAATCCTGCTGATTTCTGTTTTGCTCTGTTGCATAAAATATAATGTGCATGATAATGATTGATTCTGAAAAAAATCTGTTTTTTAACTAAGTCTTTTAGCTTCACTGTGAGCTCCTGTGACACATGTTTGCTCTGCTGGGCCTCTCCCAGCTGAAAAAGGAGCTATTAAGAAATCTAAAATAACATTGTTTGTAATTTGTGGGCAATTCTGTCTCTTTCTAATGGAGATAGCTCTAAAGAAACCAATTGTTTTGACTATATATCAAATCCTTTTGCAGTTTTCCTTTTTGTGATAAACAAGATAAAAATACTCTCCCAATTACATTGTTAAAATCAAAAGTTATCTGCAGGTTAGGCAGGAGGGTTTGATTCCACAGGTATGGGACTTTCAAAGGCACCTTTTAAAAGCTTTACGCATCAGGATGGCTGTGAGCTCTCTGATACCCAGCAGAGCAGGATTCAGTCCTGCATTAAGCAAATGAAACTGAAGACTACTTGGCAAGTGCAGGGGAGTAGAGTAGCAGGTCATCTCTGGCGGAGAATGGGCCCTTTTGGATGGGTTTGAAGATAATTAAAAGGCTATTATCAGCAGAGCTTTTAGTAGTGAGATTTTCTCTGATTTGAGCCAGTGCTGGTGAACCTGAGCTATTTGCTCTGCTGCAGATCCCAGTGCAGACAAAGAGACCAGCTCTGGAGCACAGCGTGAACGGGCATGAGCCACAACAGGGAAAATGGTGCCTAGTGTTGTTCGCAGCATCAGTGCAGTGGTTTGAGGGGCAAGCCGCCTGGGATCTGAATTCCTCACCACAGCCAGACAACTCTTGGTTTCAGCACTTTGTCAAATACATATCTGCCTTCTGGGAGTTTTACTGCCGGTGTAAGATCAGTGGGACTAAATCAGTGTTGCCCTTAAAAGGTGGAACAAAGCACAGAAAAGAGTGGTGGCATGCTCCCAGACTGGTTTTAAAGAGAACAGCACTGTTTAGATGATGCTGTGCAGCGTTTCACTGTACCTCAGACTACTTAGAAATCCCCTTGCACTCCTGGCATGAGATACGAGGGCCTGCTTGGACAGGGCTGTAAGAACACAGAGGAGCCCTGGCTCTCTAGGGCTTTCTTTATACCCGTGCTAGAGCATAGGGGGCTGTGCAGTGTGGATGTGGGCCCATACTTGAAGCCAATCATCTTGTGTCTGCACCCAGGCAGCGATGCTGAGGTAACCCATGTCATTAACTCTGGCTGATATTGTCCCATAAAAAACTGTGTTATAGCTTGTAGCCATGCCACTCCACTTTTCGCCTTTTAAAATGTTTGCATCATTTTGGTGCCTACTGTGCATGCACTGAGAGACTTTCAAAACACTAGAAACTCCATATGAGTATATATGACAGCAACTGTTATTAAAAGTGGAATTTGCCATGATTATGCAGGGCAGCAAATCTCCGCAAAGTCACTATTTCTGTATTGCATGGTCTCAAGTGTCATTCAGGTAAGGAAGAGCATCCTTCACAGCTACACAAATGTTTCTTTGTACTGCTCAGCTAAGAGAAGCATTTGCCTTTTCCAGGCTGCAGATGCTAGAGCAGCAGGTGGTAGGGGGGGAACAGGCTAAAAACAAGGACCTCAAGGAAAAGCATAAACGCCGGAAAAAGTATGCAGATGAGCGGAGAATGCAGCTAGTGACTGCGCTGCAGAAATCTGATGAGGACAGCAGCGACTGGGTTCTGCTTAATGTCTACGACTCCATCCAGGAGGAGGTTCGAGTCAAGAGCAAACTTCTGGAGAAGATGCAGAAAAAGGTGAGCCTGCAAAAGCTGCTCCCTGTTATCCCTGCTTAAGATTTAGGGAGCACCCAGTGGAGTTAATCTCAGGGTGGCTTTCTTACTTCTTAGTTCAACACATCTGCATCCATCTTTCCTCCTCTGCTTACCTTTTTATTTTATTTTTTTTACGTTAACGAGATGTTTTAGGACAGTATGTTTACAGAATGAGTCCAGATCTGTAATATTTCATCTGTGTCTGAATTAATACTTACAGTGCTTGCATGCATTTTTATGAACCGTTGGATGGAACTCCCCTCACCGAGCTGTTCCACGACTCCAGCCTTCTCAAATCCCTACCTACCCGAGGGCTTTAAAATCCGGTCTCCTTTTTGTTAACACACTGCCCAGAGGAACGGGTCTATTCATGGGAGAGGATGCAACTCCCTCTGCTGACCTACGCAGCCTATTGCACAGCTTGCTACATCCTCAGCACCAGTTCTTGTCACCCAAGAAATGACACTGTGAGAAGTCCTCTAGGAAAACAAACAAACAAACATGCAAATATTATAATATTTATATATATAAAAGCAATGCTCTTAAATTTTAGGCATGCTTGAAAATAAGTTTTGCTGTGATGGTATAAGGCAGACTTGGAGGAGCTTCAAAAAATGTGTGTATGCAGCCAGAAATCTGCACGTGAAGGATTCGATTTATTTAGGTTATCAAAGACATACACCACCCTTCTCATCCAAGCTAGAAACCCCCACAACGTTATTAGCACAGGACACAGAATATACCTGTGAGTTTAACTTTAAGCCTATTTGAAGACTCAGTAATTTATAGGATGATGTGACAAGTCTTCCATTAAAACAGATGTGGAATGATCTCTCCAGATAAATCTCATCCTAATTCTTAATTATAAATTAGAAAGCTTTCCAAACATGGATTAAGCTTTTGTTTTTAAGAGTGGGAGGTAACAGTAAGTGCTTATTAACTGTTTTATCTTCTGAATTTTTTAAATTGCTGGCTTCAATTGAGATCCAGATCACAGAATCCCTGTACCATTTCTGTTTTTCCACCATTGCTTTTCTGTAAGCACTTCCTCATTCTTGCATAAAGGGACAGTGAAAGTAGAAGTTGTTGATCCACTTTCACCAAGCTGTTAATTTTCGTGTAGTGTTATCACCTCCTTCTTATTTGCCTTCTGAGTAAACCATCCGACTGATTTCCATCTCTGCGCCTAACAAATGTCTATGCTCGCAGTAACCCGCGGTCCTCTCTCTGTTATAACCCCAACTCGCCATTTTGCTTTTATGACCCAGCTGCAGGCTGCCGAGACCGAGATCAAAGACCTGCAGTCAGAGTTTGAGCTGGAGAAGATTGATTACCTCAGCACCATCCGCCGGCTGGAGCGAGACTCGATGCTCTTCCAGCAGCTGATGGATCAGGTGCAGTCCCTCATCCGGCGTGACTGCAACTACAGCAATCTGGAGAAGATTAAGCGCGAGTCTGTCTGGGATGAGGAGGCTGGCTGCTGGAAAATTCCAGAGCCTGTCATTCAAAAAACCCACCTGCCCGCAGGTAAGAGGAGCATCTGGATCGTTCTGCCACCATGTAGCTTCTTCCGAGCTCACCAGCACGTCGATAAATGGTGTTTGGACTGCACTCACATGTAAAATTGTCCACGTATAGCTGAGGCCTCTGCCTTTCTAGCAAGTTCGAATAATTTAGTGAGGACAAAGCTGCCTGTTTCTAGGTCTGCACAAATATTTGTGCTGAGTAGGTGATATGGGTTGGGAAGCAGGCACAGGACTCCCTACTAAGCTGCCTGTGTTCAACAGCGCAGTTCTCTATGTGCCTTCTGGGGGGAGTGAAACCACAATTAGTGTTTAAACAAGTAGGATGCCCTTTTTAAAGCTGTTCCTCCTAGGATCTGAAAACACTTTCACATTAACGAATAAGCCCTACAAGGGTGATACTACAGGGCTTGTTTCAAACCTTGAGAAGCTAAGGTGAGGAGACTTTCCTGAAGCTTCACAACAGCATTTAGTTGATTGAGAATTAGAATTCAGCATCCTTGTGTAATTCTAATGTATGAGTTGCTTCAGCCTTGGAGACGCGTTGCCATTCCTGCAAGATGAGCTGTTGAACCATGTGCAACTACTTTAGCTGATCCATATCCTAAACCACTCACTGGAGATGAATCACTGTACGGCTCCTCCAGGCATCTGTTAGCCCAATTATCAGCGATTTGAGCAGTGGTGGGGATCAGGGAGCGCATAATTGTTTTAGAGATGACGGCCCTTTAATGCTGTGCTTTTCTCATAGCAGTTCCAGCACTGCCACAGTCTAAATCTGCCAGAAAGAGCCCTTCAGCTGAAAGTGGAGAACCAATGGTAAGCTGTATTTCTCCTGCTGAGGCCCTGAACAGTCCTGCTCAGACATCACCACAAGACATGGCTGTGCTCTCGGTGCTGTGGGCAGAGTTAGGTGACTGCCCAGGCACACGCTCACAGCTGGTGTCAGGCAGCAGGTTTAGCAAAGGACCCCTGTAGATGCATGTCAGGCAAGAGCTAACCTTGTCCTCAGACAATAAATTGCTCATTTGGGGCAATTTACCTCCTGGTCTGGTAGCAGAATTGCTTTTATTGCTTTAACTTTGCATCACTCACAGCTTTGCCCAAACCAGGCTTGACCATATACCTGCTATGTGCATTTCACCATGTTACTGTGCCCAGGAGCTTGCTTTTTAATCCTATTTACTGTCGTTTGTGGTATTTCTAAGCCTTAACCCGAGATACCTGGGTGCCTGAGGGCTGGTACAGAGTACAGCGCTGCTGACAGTGCTTTCTGATTGCAGCAAGAGGAAGACCGCTACAAGCTGATGCTGAACAGGAGTGAGAGCATTGCCAGCAATTACTTCAGATCCAAGCGAGCCAGCCAGATTCTTAACACTGATCCAATGAAGAACCGAGGTAAACACATCTTTGTGGTCTTTGGTCTGATATATTGTGGGCATTCATATTGTTTTTCCAGGAATAAACTTCATGGGGTGCTAATTCTTTTGGGAGCACTATCCCAAGCCTGCAGTGTTCTACGGATTGCTATGGACATAGTTCTAAGTCACAAGTGTGATGGACATGGTGAAAATGGGTGTAGGGATAATTAAATAGGAACATTCAAAAGCTTGGCTGGTGATACATATGGATACATACTGCCCTTTTTTGCCCACGTTTCTCTCCTTTCCAGCTCAGCCCACCGCTCCCTCGGGGCTGAACGCCGCTTTGACCAGCACCTCCGCCACGCTACCGCCGCCAGAGCTGCCCCAGCCCCGTCCCTTCCGCCTCGAATCGCTCGACTTCACGCCGCCGGCCTCCAAAACCACGCGGAAAAGGGGCAAAGGCGGCTTGGGAAGCAACGCTTCCTGACTGCCAGGGCCCCGAGGGACTGCGGGTGCGCGGGGCGCTGCGGGCCCCAACGCTGTAATTCCGTCCCAACACGGGCAGCGTTGGCTTGGGGCTGGCGAGTGTGTCTGTGCGGTGCGGGCAGCCCTGCGCCTGGCCCTCTGCTGCTCTCCTCGTCCCTCTCGGTCCCCTCTCCTGCTCTGACCCCGCTCCCCGGGAGGGGGGCGGAAAGCGGCGGGGCCGGGCCCCGAACCCCGGCCCCGCACCGCGTCCCTGCTTCGGGCTGGGCCGTAGCCCCGCGCTGATTGGCCGGCGGCGCGGAGCTGTCTGCCGCTGATTGGAGTGCGGCGACGCTGCTCTCGGAACCGATTGGCCGCCTGCCCTCGGCCCGCCCCTTCCTGTGGAGCCTGGCGCCGGCGAGAAGATGGCGGCGGCCGCGGCGCGCCTGTGGTGGCTGCTGGCGGCGGCGGCGGCGGCCGGGGCCGGGCCCCGCACCCTGGTGCTGCTGGAGAACGGCAGCCTGCGGGACACGCACTCGCTCTTCTTCCGCAGCCTGGCGGGTAGGGGCGGCGGCGGGACCGGGGGCGGCGGGGAGGGGCCGGGGCGGCGGCGCTGGGGGCCCGCTGCCGGCGGGGCCGGGGCTGAGCGCTCCGTGTGGCGGCCGCAGACAGGGGCTTCGAGCTCACCTTCCGCACCGCGGACGACGCCGGCCTGTCCCTGATCAAGTACGGGGAGTTCCTCTACGACAACCTCATCGTCTTCGCGCCGTCCATCGAAGGTGAGCGCGGGGGCAGCGCTCGGGAGGGGAGGGGGGGGCGCCCGGAGCCGGCTGCGTCTGGTGGGGGGGGAGTCACGGAGCTGCGGTGTGTGCCCCTGCAGATTTCGGAGGGAACATCAACGTGGAGACCATCACCGCCTTCATCGACGGCGGCGGCAGCGTCCTCGTGGCCGCCAGCTCGGACATCGGTAAGTGCCAGTCCTCGGCAGGGGGCGAGGGGGTCAGCAGCGAACCGAGGGGGTCAGCAGCGAACCAGCAGGATCCAGCCGCTGCTTGTACCACGTTCTTGCTCTCTGCACGCCTTGCAGCCATCAAGCAGTTCGTTCATCCTTCTCAGAGCTCCTGCAGAAAAATAAACAGGATGAGAACAAAACGTGTTATGTGATAAGCTTGTAGGACAGCGTCCTTTCGCTCTGCATTTGGCAGATGCGCTGGAGAAACGTGCTTGGAAAGGAACAAGCTTTCTGCCCTCTTTGTGGAAGGGGGATTTAACTAAGTGGTGGCTTCATGCATGTAGCTTCTTGTTGTGAACAACAGGGTCTGTACTCTGAGGAAACGGGTGATAGTTCTTGGGATAAAAAATATATATATATTTTATTCTTATTCTAAATGGGAATGTAGCAGAAACAAGTTGTGATGCGCAGGGTTTGGCCAGTAGAGTGCCAAACGTGTCACTTTGAGCTGAATTTACTGTTGTTTTGAGTGTTGAGACTGGCACTGCGACCTTCCGTTTTCTCCTTTTAGGTGATCCGCTGCGAGAGCTGGGCAGCGAATGCGGGATAGAATTTGATGAGGAAAGGACAGCTGTTATCGACCATCACAACTACGATGTATCAGACCCAGGCCAGGTAAACCTATTTGCTTGTTCTGGGCTTTGTTAACGAGAACGTTTGCGGAAAAGTTGAGAGATGAATTTTCTGTTCTTACTTTCCTTTTTTGCTTCCATCCATTCTCTCCTGTCCCAGCTCATTCCCAAGGAAGTCGTAAGTGGTGCTGTTTGACAGCATCCAGTCAGAGCGCTGACGTAATAGCACCGAGCTGTGTGCGTTGGGAGTTCTTGCCCTGAATTTATCCCTCTGAATTTCCTGGCTTTGATCTTTCTGCTCCCTGAGTAGTTTCAAAGCATCGCTGTGTCTCACTTTGTAAAACCATAGTTAATGATGGTACCGAACCATTCTGGAGTGGGAGAGCTGAATTCCACCCACTGGTGAAGTGTACCTCACTTTACTTCTGGTAGGTGAGGAATGAAAGCATGAAGTGTGATGCTTCAAATACGGGAAGGGTAATTTTCAGTCCCAGATGCTATTGAGAGAGATGGTTACAGAAGTTGACACGTTTTTCTTTCCCCAGTGTTGTTCAGTACTTTAAAAAGCCTCTTGAGATCTGAACATGCTTTGCTAATTTTTATTTACATGAAGTTGTTCAAGCAGTACATGAATGTTGTCCTGTTCTAAAGAGGAAAGCTGCTAAGATGCAGGGGAAGTAAACTGCCATCGTGTTGCTATTTTTACCAAAAGGTGTTTCACACTTCCTTATATACCAGCATCTTAATTTGATCACGATTAAACAAAAATGCTTCTTTTTTCGCGTTTTAATTCAGCTGTAATCCAGCAACCGTTCAGTTTTGATGACCTGTAAAAACTAAGTTAACTTTCAAGCAAAAACCAGAAGCTGTTGCTTGCTGTTCTAAAACCTGAAAGTTACTGAAGGTGCGTGTGAATGCCTTTGCCTGTGCAGGGCATTTACGCAGATCTCTCGTTTCCTCCAAGCACACGCTCATAGTCGCAGATGCTGAGAATCTACTGAAGGCTCCCACCATCGTGGGGAAAACGACGCTGAACCCCATCCTCTTCCGAGGAGTTGGGTAAGTGACCTGCCACGGGGTGTGGACACGGAGGGTGTTGGGGCGAGGCAGCTGCTGTTGGGGAAGCAGCACAAAAATCTTGGTGTTAGTGCGAGCGAAGGGCAGGGTTAGCCAGCTGCGAACTCCTAACGTGAGAAATCTGTGTTGATTTCAAATAATGATGAAAAGAAAATCTGCCAAGTGGCTTGGATCTTGACTTGGTGATGTTTCTTAATAGAAGTTAACGAAGCTTGGCTGACTATCTTGAGAAAGTAACTCGTTTCTGTAAGGGTGCAAGTTCTGCAGCTGTCTCGCCACATCCAAGGGTGAGAAGGTTTGTGCAGCTTAGCTGGTGCCTGCACATTCCTGTGGGTGTTCATGCTGCTCATTGTGCCTCTCCCTGCAAGGATGGTGGCTGATCCTGACAACCCGCTGGTGCTGGATATCCTGACCGGCTCTTCTACCTCTTACTCCTTTTTCCCAGATAAGCCCATTACTCAGGTATGTTCGCTGACTCTTTTGTCTTCTTCTGGGCTGTACTTCTTTGTTCAAATCCCTCACATCTGAACAACTTGGAAGAAAGCTCTTGTGGTTAATCTCTTGATTTTGAAAGAAGCTTGGAAAGATCAACTAGCTCTTCTTTACTTGTCCCTAAACTGGCTGAACGTCCTTTAAATGTGCTGCTTTCCAGTATCCGCATGCAGTTGGGAAGAACACCCTTCTGATCGCGGGACTCCAAGCAAGGAACAATGCTCGCGTTGTTTTCAGTGGCTCTTTGGATTTCTTCAGTGATGCCTTCTTCAATTCCGCTGTGCAGAAAGCTACTCCTGGCTCCAAGAGGTGCGCTAGCTTCCGGGCGTTCCTTCCCAAGGAATATTTGGGGAGATGGAGGCAACAGACAACAAAGTTTCTTGCTGTGGGAAACAGCAAAAAGCTGTAATGCCAATAGGGTGTGGTACGTTGCTTTGGCCTTGAGGGATGAAGTGCTTTGGAAAATAATTCTCTTTTAACCCAGGATAGCTTTTTCTTGCTTTCAGATCTGTTCATGGCTTGGTTTTTGGCATGGAGTGTGTTTTCCGGAGCGGCTGCCGTACTTTCTTTGCATTCCTTCATCTCTAGGTACTCGCAGACTGGTAACTACGAGCTGGCTGTTGCCTTGTCCCGCTGGGTGTTCAAGGAAGAGGGCGTGCTGCGCGTTGGAGCCGTGTCTCACCACCGCGTGGGAGAACTTGCACCTCCGAATGCCTACACCGTCACTGATCTCGTGGTAAGGCTGCGAGCAGGGTGGCCTGCTTGGAACCGGCTCCTGTTGTGTGGGCAGGGAGAAACTAGGAGCTGAGAAGTGTAGTTGGATCCCTTTGCCTGCTGCTGTAACATAGATACTTACCCTCTGACTAGTGAGAGCTTCTTTGATTACTGGTCCCTAGACTGGGTTTCCAAGAGGGACAACGTACCAGCTTTGGAAAAAGAAATCTGGGAGAACTTCAGACTGTATCCCTTCGGGAGTCTTCTGCTGGGGGCGAGGTGTGTTTTCAGGCATTGCTCCTGCCTCCTGTTCATGCACGGGTTTGTTCCAGGAGTACAGCATCGTAATTGAAAAGCTTTCTGATGGAAAGTGGGTCCCCTTTGACGGAGACGATATCCAGCTGGAGTTCGTCCGCATCGATCCGTTCGTGCGGACTTTCCTGAAGAGAAACGGTAGGGTCCCCTCAGCTCTCCGGCCCTGCTTGGGATGTTTTCTCCTCGGCATGGCAGCATTGTAGCAGGAAGACCTGTGAAGGCTTCCACAGCTGTCTTCCAATTTCTCGTGTCAGCTAAATGTTGGGACTCTTTCTTAGGTGGCAAGTACAGCGTGCAGTTCAAGCTGCCGGATGTCTACGGAGTGTTCCAGTTCAAAGTGGATTATAACCGCCTGGGTTATACCCACCTCTACTCCTCCACCCAGGTCAGTGCGGGGGGAACGAATCACGCAAGAGGAAAGGGGTATCCGTGGTTGTTGAGGTGCACGGTACTTGAACGTACGTGGAATTTCAGCACTTCTGACTTTTTTATTTGCATTTTGGGGTTTGAAAATGAGATGTGCAAGGAACTTGTGGTTACCCCTTCCTTGGACAAGTATTGTGCAGCTGCTGCAAAGGCCAGTGCAGAGAGCCTTACCGTTGTGCAGGCTTGAACTGAGCAAGCATTTCCTCCCGAGCAGAGCATTTGGAGCTTTACAAATCTGTGGGACACATGAGAATGTTTTTGGTATTGGCTGAAAGCTGCGGTTCAGCCCTAGAAACAAATGGTTCAATTGCCTTTTCAGTAACATGCCAGGTGCTGAGGAGCAGAGGGAGTCCGAGGTGGGTGCAGCGGATTATCTCGATCCGTTACTGCGTCTTGCCAAACTCAAAAGGGATGCCACCTTTTCTCCTAGGTGTCTGTGCGTCCCCTCCAGCACACGCAGTACGAACGCTTCATCCCCTCGGCGTACCCGTACTACGCTGGAGCCTTCTCCATGATGGTGGGCCTCTTCATGTTCAGCATCGTCTTCTTGCACATGAAGGAGAAGGAGAAATCCGACTGAGCTCCCTATGGGAGGAAGAGCCTTTTCCCTGGCACCGTGCGGAGACGGGCAGCACTCAGGGCCCTTGCAGTAACTTTGTGAGGACTGGTAGGTGCCAGACTGGTTTGGGGCTTTATTTTTTTTATTATTATTACATATGGGTTGATTAACAAGAGAGAAAAAGAAGTAAATAGTTGCAGGGGGGTTGACGAAATGTTTGCAAACACGGAAATGTGACAACTCTGGTCTTGTTGCTCCTTGATCGGTTCGCGGTGCTGCTGTTCTGTTTGTCCCACCCTGTGGCTGGAATGATTTTGATTTGAGATTAATTCCATTTTCAAAATAAAGCCTTGATCCTCTCACCGCGTACTGAAGTGAGTGAATTACTGAGCAGGGCTCTCTGGGGAGGAAAGCCCACGGTCAGCACGTGGGAGGAGGTCGGAGGGGAACTCTGCCTGTGCCGCCAAATCCTGCCCTGCTCCTGGCGCAGAAAGCAGCGAGTACAGCGGGGTGGCGGAGTACAGCGGGGTGGCGGAGTACAGCGGGGTG
>NC_048913.1:7690282-7718466 GCF_011077185.1 Oxyura jamaicensis | reverse complement strand
TTCGAGCTGCAGAACTTCCGCGCGCTCTGCGAGCTCGAGTCCGGCATCCCGGCGGCGGAGAGCCAGGTCAGGGCCCGGCCGCGCGGGAGGCCCTCGGGGAAGGGCCGGGGGGGGGGCACCGGGCGGGGGGCACCGGGCCCGGCCGCGGCCGTGTCCTGGGGCGGGGGGCGGCCCCCGCTTCGCGACCCGACGGCCACGGAGCCGCCGCCCGGTCGGGCTCTGTCTCCCCCCCGGCTCTGTTGTCCCGGGGTTTCCGCCCGCGCCGGGCTGGGGTGGGTGCCCGGGCTCCGCTCCCCCTCCGGGCGCCCCTCGGAGCTTTCTCCCCCCGGGCAGTTCCCCGCCTGGCTCCCCGAAGGATCTCCCCGGTCCCACCCCGCACGGAGCCGTCCCCCCCGCAGGCTCCCGGCCCCCCTGGGGCTCCGCGAGCGGGCGGGAGGCGCTGGCCCCCTCCCCCGGTTCCGAGGCCTTGCGGGCAGCGCCAGTGCGGGGCTGGGTGCGGGGGCTGCGAGGCAGGGGCAGAGAACCGAGGCCGTGTGGGTTTTCGTGCAGGGGAGCAGCTTTGGTCTGTGGTAGGTGGAAGGAGAGCAGCCGCTCCTGCCCCAGTGCCGGCCGGCTCCCGCTGCGACCACCGGCACGGTGCCGGCGTCCCCGGGGGCTCCTGCGGCCGTGACAGGGCCGGGCTCTGCCCGCGGGGCTCAGCGAGTGCGTGTGTTTGGTGGCCCGACCGTCTCAAGGCACGTGGGGCACAGGCTCCTGGTTTTCGGAGCTCTCTGGCGTGGCGGTGACCTGCCGGCTCGGCCTCTGTTGTGGGATGAGGAGGGGCCGCGTCCTTCCCCTACTTCTGTGCTTCCTTCTCCTGGGAGCTGTTCCTTTGAGCCTTTGCTCCACTGTGGTCAAATCGCGGCAGATTTCCAATTGCGCGGACTGCAGGTGGCACGGATCAGCCCTGTGCTTTGTGGGAGCACCTTTGCCTTCCTGCTGTCCACCTGTCTGCTGTGTGTGTCTCACCACGTCCTTTCTTAACGTTTTCTAAGCACATGTTTGTCGTTCCTTTATCTACTCTTTCTGCCCGGTGTTTAGTGTTCTTGTGACCTTCAGTAGGAAGACAGTTGTGAAACCACAAGTTACGTGTGAAGTAGCTTGTTGTGCAGAAAGACTTGGTGTGCCCAAAGCGTCCCCCACAAGCAGGTAACGGCGCAGCTCTTGCTGCAGCTCTTACCCGCAGCACGCATCGCTTTGCCGGTATCACGTCGGCTTCCCGGCACACAGGGGAGACGTGAGGACCGCGCGGTGTGGAGCAAAGCACGGAGGGTTAACCGAGCCCCGTTCTGTGATCTCCCACAAAATTAACTCTGGGGCGGAGGTGAGCACTGAAGCACTTGGCTGGCGGGTCAGAGGGTGCCAGGGTGCCGGGAGATAGCGGGCACGGCGGCCGGTGGGCTGTGCTGATAAGGGGAGGTGCAGCAGGGAGAGCAGAAGGGAAATAATTCAGCTCGCTGTGGTTTCCTTCTCGTGACAGGGAGGTGCCTTTTCTGGAGAAGGAGAGGAAGGCTGTCGGCGTTCTGGCAGTGGTGTTATTTCCTTCGTCTCCTTCTCTTTACACGCTGCGTGTCTCTGACCTCGGCTGCCGCTGCCGTGCGGTTCCAGCCGAGGCCACCAGGCTGGGGGACACGTCCCAAGGCACGGCACGGAGCAGGCTGTGACGGCTGGGATCACAGCGCTCAACCCTGGGCCTTGCTCAGGATTTATAGAGTGTTTCTCCAGGAATCACACGGTCCAAGCGATAGATGGCTCGTAGCCAAAGAACAATTAAAAACCGGACAGGGGTTCTGTGTTGGGTTTGATTTATGGTTGCTGGGGGTGTCTAGCCAGTGGTCCGAGGCATGGTGGTGCACTGAGTCGCCCATGGTGGTTGCTGTCAGCCTCGTGGAAGTCCTCAGCCATCGCAACCCGCGGACTTGAGATGTGGGGCGGGTGAGAGGAGGCGCAGAGGAATTGAAGCGCGTGGCCGGGGCCCTCAGGGTGTCCCAACAGCAGAGGCTGAGAGGATCTGGGCGTAGCTCTCCCGCATAAACCTGGGGGACCACATCCGTTGGGTAGGACTTAGAGTCTTTGTGGGTTTCTTGTTTCAAAGAGCGATGTTACCTCCGGGAGGGCTCGTGTCTGCTGCCTTGGGCAGCTTACAAGCTTGCTTTCTGAAATGTGCTGCAAAGCAGGTAATCTAAAGTACAGCAAAATTAAATCAGTTTATTTTAACAGCAATGTGGAGAGGGTCAAAAGCATATTAAGCTGTGCTGCTGATGGATGTGGAGCGAGTGCTGGGCGCTTAATTCATTGTCTGAGGTGTGAAGGCTGAACGCTCGTAAATCCAGCCCGTGAAGCAAGATGACAGAGGTAAAACCTCACTTAAACTGATTAGCTCGTGTCTTCCAGGCCCTCTGCACAGAGAAACTGCCATTTAAGATTTGCGCGTGCAGCTGGGATTTATTACAAGCTTGCTTTCTCCGCGGACAGCAGCGTTACGGAATCAGGTCGGGCAGGGTGTGCGCGGTAATGTGAGAGGATGCGCTGGGCCTCCTCCCATCACAAGCTTGCCTTCGTAACGCTGGCAGTGTCTTGCAAACCACCAGAGCAGTGACTGAATGCCTTAATATAGCTTGCAAATGGACCCGTGTGTGCTCTGAAAGGGACCCACGAGCCAGTTGAGTGCAATGCCGTGGATGTTGTGAAGTGTGTAGTGAGTGAGAGGACAGAAATACCCTCTTTGTTTCTACTTGTATCTTTCAAATCCTGGTCGTTCTGATTGCTACGTCATATGTGCCTATTATTTTCACTTCCTCTGTCTTTGATACCACCTCTTACGATGGATCTCTGCAGGCAGGGCGCAGGAGTTAGGATCCCGTGTAATACTTCTGAGCCCATGAAGTAAAGCAGCCAAAGTCTGTAGCGCCTTCCACACTGCAAGGAAGCCTACGCCTCTTGTCTTTCTTTTACTGCTTGTCTTTTTGGATCTCCAGCCTGCTTCTGCTGCTTGCGATAGCATCAGGTAGCATCGCAGCCCGTCCAGGCGAGTACTGAAAGCGTCTCCCACGCGGCTCTGCCAGTCCCGACCTGCAGCAGACCTGTTGTTCCTGAACCAGCCCTTTCCAGGCCAGGGAGACAGTCTTGCTAAATAACATGGCAAACGTGAAATTGGATCGTACGCCCAACAGGGTTAGGCTGAGTTCCCCAGCACTCCTTGCTTTGGGCTCCTGCCAGGGGTAGGAGACTGTTGAGCTGATCTGCCTCGTCTCATTGTGAAGGCACAGGAACCTTAATGCCGAACAGAAACTGTTCTGGGATGCCAGAGACACGTCTTCAGCAGGAACTGTTGTTCCTTTAAAGCACGTCTTTATTTTCATGGGCTGTGTTTTAACTAAATGGCAGCGGTTTTGTGGAAGCAGAACATCCTGGTTCCTGTGCTCGGTGAAGTCGGTAACTCCCCGATGGTATTCATTGCAGTCACTGCCTGTTGGAATTTCAAGGGGAGCACGGGAGTAATTTAGGACATCTGTAGGTATTACCGAATCTAATGTGTATAGAAATGTTTCCATGGTGATTATTCATTTTTTTTAATCTCAATGTGTTTTCATATTTAATCTGGACCTCTTGTTAGGTTACATTACGAGAATAGGAAATTATGTGACTGCGTTTTATAGTCAGAAATTAATTCCCTGCCACAGACTGACTGCGGAGCCAGGACTGGTATGTTTGGGTGCTGAACCTTTGTGTCTGGATGGAGTTACATCACTAAAGCAAAGCAGAAATCACTGAGCTCGTCACTGGGTTCCCTGTAAAACTGGTTGTTCTGGGAACCACCTTGTGGGTAAAGGCAGAGATCACTGATCGGCAGACAGCCTGGCCCAGCCTCCCTCCTGAGGGATGCTGCCTGCACAGCTGAGGCCTTGGTCAAGAGGTGCTGAGGGCAGGTATCACCACAGAAAGCAGCCGCGACTTGGGTCATAGAGATTGGATTTTGGAAACGTGCTAAGCAGGCCTGACGCAAGGCGCTCTTTCCTTTCAAGATTTTGGCCTCTAATTAAGAGAAACCAGCCCTTCTCCGAGGCGCTGGGTTTTGAGCAATGGTGGTTGGGTTTCGGTAAGGCCAGCGCTGGGGACTCGTCCAACCGCTGACTTGCTGAGGTCTGTCTGTGCCCGAGGTGCTTTGGCAGGGCTTGTCTGTGCCTGTGGTGAGAACTGCACGCCTTCAGTGAAGCTTGAGGTGGGCCCAGAGGAGCTGCCGGGACGTTTTCCTGAAATACAAGTAAATTAGAAGCACAATTCTGGTCTGTTTTGTCAAGCAAGTTGTTTTCCCTTGCGTTCTCTCCATGAACAGATAGTCTATGCAGAGAGGCCTCTGACTGACAACAACCGATCTTTGGCCTCCTATGGCTTGAAAGACGGGGATGTGGTGATTTTGCGACAGAAAGAGACCGTAGAGCCACGGCCCGCAATCCGTTTCCCAGGTGAGAAAGGTTGTGTTAACTTCTCCTCTGAGCATCTGAAGATCTTGATATTTATCAAACACCTCGATATTTACCCAACTCCAACTCCATCTCATTCGTCTCCTTTAACCCTGGACAAACTGCTTAGGAAGGGAGGGGGGCTGCAGCTGAGGTGGGGGACTTTCAAAATGAGCTAAAGGGCTTGTTATTTAGTTATTTTTATTCTAAGCAAGTGGAAAGAAAGCGGGAAAGGATGGAAAAACAAAATTCAGAACAGCAGTTTGTGTAAAGGTATGTGAATTTTCATACGACTGCCTGTTCCCTTCCCGTTCCGTGTAGTGGTGTAAGAAACACGCTCGGTGTGGCTCAGACACATTAAGAGGCTCTTGAGATGTGTGCTCTGAATTCTGACAAATACCCAGAGAAGCTGCATCTTAAACCAAGTTATGCATGGTCCTGTCTCTGTCCTGCCTTCTGCAGTGATCCCTAGCAAACCCACATCTTAAAAGTATCACTGGAAAAGGATTGCTGGCTGAGAAGGGCTTGGGAGCACTGGCTGAGGTTCTCGTCCTCCTGCCCTAACGGGAGGGTTGGCACCTGCAATGCAGCTCTGCAGAAATGTTGCTCTTTTTTTTCTCTACCTTTTTTTAAAAAAAAAAAAAATCTGAGAGATTCAGAAATGCCTCAGAGACATCAGGTTTAGCCTTCTGATCCCTCTGCATGGCATTCACATTTGTGAAGCTGGAAATAATGAGTCTGTGACTGAAAAAGTGCAATTCTAGGGGTAAAAAGCATACAAGGTAGAACAGAGCAGTTACATAAATACATGCTAGCATTCCTAACCCAGTCACCTGGGGGTGTGGCAGTGCTTCTGACACGAGTTGCTGTTCAAAGAATCTGGTCTAATATTGTAGCATGAAGACCGACTCATCTTTCCACAGTTTTTCCACTTAGTTTTTGGAGCGGAACTGTAAATAGGAAGCGCTGACACACTTGACCTCTTTTCCCTCAAGGTCTGCCGAGGATAGACTTCAGCAGCATTGCGGTTCCCGGGACATCCACGCAGCAGCGTCAGCCACCAGCACAGCGTCTGCGTCCATCGCCTCCCGATGCATCTTCGTTCCCTCAGGGTTTGGAAAATCCCGCATTGCTACGGGAGATGCTGCTTGCAAATCCCCACGAGCTGTCCCTGCTGAAGGAGCGCAATCCGCCCCTGGCGGAGGCTCTGCTCAGCGGAGACCTCGGTAAGTTGGGTTTTTATCTGCGTGGGGCGGTTTTGAGTCTGTCTGAGCTCAGCTCTAACAAAAGGCAGCCCCGGGTTTTTAACTAGCCGGGATGCTCGCTGCCGGCTTATTGATGCTGCTGATAAAAGGTGCCAGCTGGGAGTACTGAAGTTCCTCTTTTTCTAACAAGACTATTTCTAGCAAGGTGGGCATATTTCTCCTGCTTGGCTTCTTGAATAGTTTCTGTCCCCTACTTTGAAATACCAAACGCGTGGATATGTTGAGCTTCTGTGAACACAAGTGGCTCAGCTCCTGATTGTTACGCCAAGACTCCCTGAATTCAGTTTCCAGCAATGGTGTTGGGTTTGCTGCGCCCCAGAGCCCACTAAGACCTCAGCTGGGAGCAGCACCCTGCAAGACCATCTCTCCCCGTAATGATTAGCTGCTATAGAAGTGGACATCAGAGAGAGCAGAAAAGAACAAGTAAAGGGAGTCTTTAGGGACCTTTTACAGCAGTCGTAAATGTTTACGTTCCTCTTACTCCTGAAAGTGCTCATGTATTTCACATGACATGCACTTCACATGGCATGGCTGAACCCTAGTATGGTGTCCCTCATTTTCTCTGCAGATGAGTAGCTGATCTTGGTTTCTCGTTCTTCATCTGATGGAAGCTTTGAACTCTAGCCCTCCTTTATTATGAAGAGTGTTTGGGGCATTAAAAGACGTGCTTCTAAACCTCTGCAAGCACCTACTTAGGAAATAAATCCTGTTGACCTTCAGGAAATGAACAAAGTACCGTCTAGCAGGAGACTTTTTCCCTTTCAAGGTTACATCCTAGCGATTTGTCTCTCAAAGAACACCAGAAGGGAACTCACATGGATGTTGTTGGCCTACTGCATTTTTAATTCTGGCGTCAGCTCATAACTCTTGCAGTTAAATAGACGTCAGTTGTGCTCTCAGGCTTTTTCCCGCCTCTTCTGAGCGTTGTGTCTGTAGTGCAGAAGAGAAGTTCTTCCCGTCACCTTGAGAAGAATGTGCTGCTGCTGGCACAGGGCACAAGGGGCTAAGCCAGGCACCCCGAAGTGGCTCGTCAGCCGATCTGTTTTGTCTGCTATGCACAGAAGCTTTGATTCAGGTGTGCACTTTTAGCCCCAAAGCATTCAGCTTTAGGGATTATGTCTGTGTCTCAGCCTGTGTTGCCTGGGTTTGAAATAAGTTTTGTTACTTTTTTTATGCCTTAGAATTTTGGGTTGCTTTTTGCTGAATCTACAGACAACTATTTCTCAGGGGACTGCTGAGTGTAAAATGTGATAGATTTTGCAAGCTGTTCTTGTAGGTGGGCCATCTTACTGCAATCTCACTCCTGTCTCTGTCTGAAGTTTTTTCAAAACACACGTGCACAATTCAAACGAGAAGCTTGAGTGCAGGTTTTCCATTCCTGATTTCTGTTCCAGGTGTAATTTAGCTGCTGTTTTCTCCAGATTTTTTGGAGTATTTTGTAGGCAACTCTTGCTGCAACAGAACAACGAATTGCCGTTTTAATGGCAGCTCTCAATTTTCAGTATTGTTGTCTTAGGAGGTTTTTTTCCTCCATTTTTCTTTTGTACAAAAGTGTATACAGAGGGAAGTTGAGTTTGACTGTGTCTCGATGTGTTTGGGTAGGAGAAGTAGCTCTGTCAAGCTGTTTTTCATCTCAGCAGGTTCCCAAGTTTGCCACCGATCCTTTTGAGGTCCATCCACGCTGCCTCCAGATGAAGCTTGTTGTGCTTGTGCTGCTGATTCTATCCCCGAGTGCATGCTGGCATAAAAAGAGGTGCTTGCTGTGCCAGAACTTGATTTGTAAAGAGTAATTTCCAGTAAAAAGCATCTCTGTCTCTCCTTGTTACTGCAGAGAAATTCACCAGGGTGTTGCTGGAGCAACAGCAGGACCGAGCCCGGCGGGAGCAGGAGAGGATCCGACTCTATTCAGCTGACCCTTTCGATCTTGAGGCACAGGCCAAGATAGAAGAAGACATAAGGTAGCAAACCACAGCCACCTGTGTGCTTTGGAGGTCTTTGTGGCGCTTTTTTTCCACAGGGTGCTTCCTTCCAACCTGGTGCTTTTTCCTTGGAGGACGCAAGGAGTGTGTTTAGAGAGCAGGTCCTGCCTTAAGACAGAAATCTGCTTGCAGGGCAGCGCTCTGAGCCACCTTTGCAAGTGGGAAGGTTGGGAATCGGGACACATGGGTACATCCCGTCCTTTAGAGGCATCCAGTTGAGCACAGACGATGGTGGCAGCTCCGCTGTCCGTGTGTGTGATGTCTTAAGGCTGGGCCACTGTGACACCAGTAAAGAGCGCTTGTGAAAAGCGCTGAGCCGAATCCTCGAGAGGTGCTCCTCAGGGCATGTCTTGAACCTGAGAACAGAGCCTGTGCCAGTGTCTGAGCAGAGCTCTCTGCACAGAATGGGGTGTCGCTTCCCAGCTGCCCTCGAGATTTGGTACGGCTTACTGCTAATTGTTTTGTATTTCTGGCTAATTCCAGACTCTGCATTTCACTGCTGCCAGAAGAGATCTTCCATAGAGATACGTTCTGCTCATCAGCCTTTGCTCCGTTTCTGTCTTCCAAACGTACTTGCGTTGGGCTGAGGCTTGATTGCTTAAATTGGGTGATAAATCCTTGAGTTGGAACATGGCTGGTGGTTTTGTCCCCAGTAAAGAAATGTCTTTCTGATGCAGGCTCAGAGTTGATCATAACCAGAGTTAATTTGCGATAAGTCATTCTTGCGTTGTAACTGCCAAAGTGTTGGTACCGGATAAAGGCTTAGCATAGTGGTGCAGAAAAATGTAATGCATAAATTGCATAAATGTATAGATAAAACATTGCGTGCAGGCACAGGAACACATTTCTTGCTCCATAGATGAAGGAGAATTGGGACAGATAAAGGTGATGTGCCCGAGGTGCAGCTATTAGGTAACAGTTTGGACATCTAGCAGTCCCCCAGTTTCACAGCCCCTTTAGTTTCTCCGGTTACTTGAACTCCTTGCTTAATCAGGTATCCTCTGCCTGAGATTGATCGGGAGCTGCTGCAAGCATCCCACTTTTGAGACAAATCTGTGTCCTTCAAGTGTATTTTATGTGGACAGAGCGTCAAGCACAGGGGAAACAGAAGCTTCAGATCACAACATAACTGATTTAAGATTGAGTAGCAGAAGACAGTACAATGTGCAGCTCTTTGTTTCACAGGTACCTGAAGCCAGGGCAGGGTAGCAAGGTGCTCCCAGGTGAGCCAGGTTGCTGTTAGCTGCTGTCAGCTGTTTCCCTGCTCCACCAAGAAACCACATCTACCCATCCTATTGCGGGAAGGCTACAGAAAGTGGATGGGAGAGGAGTTTGCTTTTCCAATCCTCCTGCTGAGGAGGAGAAGTGAAGTGGCGTTGAAGTTGGAAGCCCTTTTCCTTTCACAGATAAGGCTGTTTCAGATGCAGTCACTGCAGATACCCATCACTTTGAAGATTACCGTAGGGGCCGTGATGAGCTTTTTGATACGTGTTTTTTCTGTAAGCTTGAATTTGCAGCGAGGGCTTGTGCTCACAGTGGTGTTCTCGCTGCAGTTTCGCTTATCTCCTCTCCTTCCTATGCCTGGAAAAGGCAAGATACCAGGGAAACGTTGGAGGATTTTAATGTTCAGCTACTGTGTGGGATTCCGGTGTTGTAGCTACTGGCAACATCTTCATCATATGCCCTCAGTGTTTGCCTCTTTAGAGTGACTAATAAATATGCAGGTTTTTTGCTTACAAGTTCTCCAGGTTAACTCTGTGGTGACAGGTTTTTGTTGCCAACACAAGGTTGTCAGGTGCAGGTGGCTCCAGTGCTGTCGTGTGAGCTACACAAGGTGCTGGAGGGAGCAGCCCTCCTGGCCGTGGGGGAAGCGATTTGATATCTCTGGGTTAAGCCAAGAGCATTACAAGCAATCCCTCTGCTAAGAAGGCTATGTTTAGCTAATGAAGCAGCCTTTGTTGTGGTTTAAAAATGCTGTTTGTAGCTGATGCGAACTGCAGCAGGTGGGATTACCTTTGTAAATTGGAGGGATGTTTATAAGGTTTCGCTGATGGAAGGCCTGATTTTTCTCTCTTATCCGTTAAATTCAGGCAACAAAACATTGAAGAAAATATGACGATAGCGATGGAAGAGGCCCCTGAGAGTTTCGGCCAGGTGGTGATGCTTTATATTAACTGTAAAGTCAACGGACATCCAGTGAAAGCCTTTGTGGACTCAGGTGAATTGCTGCTATTTTCATCTTTCCACAGAATCTCCTTCCCTCACTGAGGGAGAGAGTACACGCTCCAGAATTTTTGCCCAGAGTTTTCCTTTTCCATAATAAAGAACTGTATTACAAGATTTTAAAGCACCTAATTAAAATTTGAGAACAGTCTGGGCTCTAAGGCAAGCAGAGCAAATTGTGGAGACGGTTTGTGAAGCGGCACAAATGAGTACTCGAACACCCCAGATCGAGGCTCCTGTGAGAATTTCTGGTGTCTGATGGCTGCGATGCCAAAAAGGTCACTGCCACGTGTGTATCTTATCTCAGTTTACAGATGGGGAAACTTTGCCTGCCTTAGCGCTGTACTTCCCATCCACAGCTTTAAAGGGAAAGTAGTTGGGGCTGTTCCAGTTCTACCGTAGTACATACTTTACTGTCCATGCTGATCTGTGCGCGTAGACACAGTAAATTCAAAGCAGTGTGTTTCATAAAAAGCTTTTTATGCCATAATGCAGTTGCCTGATGCAAGCGGTGTGGTTTCCCTGCTGCTGAGTATAAGATCTTAAGCCCTTTCAGGAGTTTCTTTTATTTTGAAATGCCCTGTCAAGACTTAACATGAATTGTGTTGCTGGTAGGTGCCCAGATGACCATCATGAGCCAAGCTTGTGCTGAAAGGTGCAACATAATGAGGCTGGTAGATCGGCGGTGGGCTGGCATTGCTAAAGGTGTAGGCACACAGAAAATAATTGGCAGAGTGCACTTAGGTAAGTACTGGCATCCTTCTTAGGACAGCTTTAGCAGCAGTTTGACTGTATTCTCTGCAGTCTTGGCACCAAAGAGCACCTGATTTAATGCTCTATTTGTTAGAAACTCCTATGGAGTAAAATAAAAGTGCATCTGCAGTACGTTCATTTGAGTTGGGCACAGTAATCTGGCTTCTGTCTCACTTAATGCTTTTGTAATGGAATTGCCTCTCTTTAAGGTGAGAGAGTCCTCAACTCCTGCAGATGTAGAGGAACCATGCGCTCTGGGTGCAAAAGCAGGGTTGATGTGAAGGAGCAGGGTGTCTCCTGTTCGGGGTGTGGCTGTTGGTCTGTGTGAGTTGCTCAGGAAGGGCTCCAGTATGGTGGAGTGCTTCATACTCCTCCAGGAGGAGAAGGCTGGCTGTGTTTGTGTGCAGGTTTTCTGGATGAGTGAGGATTGTCCTTATAGTCTGAAAAAAAAGGATTCTCTTGACTGTTCTTGCTTCTTAGACTTGTGCTCTAATAAGCTGTACGCTGCTCCTCTAGCAGTCTAGCTTGGAGGCTTAGGTGAGCAGTACTTAAGGCTCTAGAGCAGATCAGCTTTGAAAACAATTAACTACCTCAGACAAATGTAGACCCAGTAGTCCCCGGGGCTTGCGCGTGGCTGGACTTCTTGTGACCAAAGCCGTATGTCAGAGCGCTAGCTTGTTTTACCCAGCAGGTTTGCACAAGCCTTTCCTAGGGGATGGAAGAGCAGAAGGTAACTTGTTGCACTGTAGTATGCAAGGCGGTAACTTTTCTCCATTGTGTTTCAGCTCAGGTTCAAATTGAAGGGGATTTCCTGGCATGTTCCTTCTCAATCCTTGAAGAGCAGCCCATGGACATGCTTCTAGGACTGGATATGCTAAAGAGGCATCAGGTATCAACACTTGTTTCGAAACAGTTACTGGCTCTTCCAAGTGAAGCCCTAAGCTCAACATAAATGCCATGCCTGTGACTGAGTTAGGATTCCCTGGGGAGAGAAAATAGATTATTTTTCAGCCAGTTACATAAGAAGTACATACGCTAAAGACATCATGGATGGATGGATAGGGTGTCTGGCTGCTCCAGAGGTTTTTGCTCTAATCAAAAATGTTCAGAGCTTTCCAACTGAATGATTTATTGCAAAGCAAGTCCTGTAGGGTCCTTTGCTTATAGCTGATGCTCTTGACCCACTTTGCGTAGGTGCTCTGAGCTGTTCCCATTGGAATGGATTGTTTAACCTTGTTTCTCCTTTTTCTCTGGGAACTGACTTACTCTTATGCAGGCCCCTGATGTCTCGATGCTCTTTCACAGTGTTCAATTGATCTCAAGAAGAACGTACTAGTGATCGGCACGACTGGTTCTCAGACCACTTTCCTCCCGGAGGGCGAGCTCCCAGAGTGTGCCAGGCTGGCTTATGGGGCTGGGCGGGAAGACATGCGGCCGGAGGAGATTGCAGACCAGGAATTAGCAGAAGCAATACAGAAGTCCGTAGAGGAAGCAGGTACCATAACGAGCCCAGCTGAAATAAGAATCTGCAGTTTTCTTGCTGTGTATCAGGATGTCTGTTGGCAGTCACTGAAAGGCCCCTTCTCCCTTTTCTCAGTTCCTAGGAGATGTAATCTAATCCAATATCAGTGAGTAAAAGGTAGAGAGAAAGGGGCTCTGTTCTTGCTTGTGGCTTCTAATTACACCTATCTTTTCCTTTCTGTACAGCAAAATCTGTCCACATGAAGGCATTCGGGGGTGCTTGCTGTTCAATTTGTGCTCTCCTTGCAACTTTCTACCAGCTCTGATATCTTGGTCTTCGAAGGTGTGGAGATAAGTGATTGTCTCTGGCACCTGTTCACCTGGTTCAAATTGTTGTGCCTAGTCAGGGACATGTCTCAGTTCCCTTGTGTTTTAGCCTCACATGGGGTCACTTGTGGTGACCTCTGCAAATCCTGTTCTTAATAGCTGCCGTATATAAAAGTAGAGGAGCTGTAGCAGCAAGTACAAATCTTTGGAAAGGAGGAATACCAGCCTCAGCAGCTATTTGGGTCTTAAATGTGCAGTGGAAAGTACATCTGTGCCTGGTTGCTGCCCCTCTGCTGAGGAGCTATAACTAAGCAATAAGTGTTAACTTGTAGCTTATGTCCACCTGTTTCTTTTCCAAGTAAGTTCATGACAACTTTTAGAATCTGTGCTATTTCAGCATTTTTGCCTTAGAATGGTGCTTGTGCCCTTGGAAGGTAAACTGTTTCTATTACTGAAGATTACTGTTGCTCTAAATTTCAAAAGCAGCAGCTGAATTCACATCCTAATGTATAACAGCCTTAAAGATGGTCTGCAAAGGGAATTTTCCCCTCTCCTAGTTTTGTTCCCTGTTACTCTGGAATCTGTAAGCTGCACAAATGAAGATGTTCTGGGCTCTGGAAGATATTGGTAACTGCAAATTTTAGCTAAATGGAGATGCCAAAATAGTTAAAAGCTGAGCTTTAAGCCAAACTGTCTGAAACTCAGGTTTTCCATTTAACTCCTCCCTTAACTTCAGCATATGCTTTTGAATAAAGGAGAGCTTCATTTCTGTATGCCCACTATTATAAGAAGCTGTAAGCAGCTCAGAAAGTGTATTTCTTAGGACCTTTCTAAAACTGTTAAGGATAGCTTTTTTTTTCTTTCTAACGCGGGTGGGAAGATATTTGAGTTTACTTTAACGTTTTCCTTTGAAAGCATTGCACTAAGATTCTGCTTTCTGTATGTGTGCAGAACACATGATGGATCACGTTTAAGCTGATAAAGTTGATTTCTTCAGTGGTTTTATTGCTAATTTTTTTTAAGTATAGCATGCTTCTAATTAGAATTGAAGTCTGATAACATTTATATATATATGTATATATAACGTTTATATATATATGTATATAACATTTTAAAATATATATATATAACATTTATATATATATATAACATTTATATATATATATATATATATATATATATATATATATGCTGCACCGTTTCTTTTTCTTTAACGCTTCCCAATTGCTGCTTGGTTGTTCCAAGTGTAAGCAGTGTCTTTTCTGCAAATAACCAAGGGGAGCACAGGACTGTACTTACCAGTCCCACTGAACAATATTCCTCTGTTCCTGAAAGTTTTCACGGATATAAAACCTCCAGAGGAAGGCCAGACTTTAGTGTATTGTCAAGAAATGGTTTGCATGTTTGACTTTTTAAACCAAATTAGAATGCTCATTAACTTCAGTTGCAGCAAATAAAGAGAAAAAGAAGGATTTTACCTTGCTCCATCAGGTTTTGACATACCTAAATGTCAGACTTGGTGGCTTGGGCTCATGTCTCTTCACATAAAACCTGGAAGAAAAAATGTAGAGATGTAAATGTGTTCTCCTGTTCAAATTCCGAGCTTGGTGAAGACAAGGTTGTTCTTTGCAGTCTCCCCCCATTTCAGGTGACTCTCTGCAGACATAGTTGTCTGGACTTAGTTCTCTGCTGAAAGAGAGGTCAAATAAAAAACAAACCTCTTGGCCTGAAAAATGCAAATCTTTATAATTAAAGCATTTTAGGCAAGTGCTTTAAAATGAAAAGTGTCTAAGATGACTTGCAGCTGCTTTTACACCAATACTGTTCTAAAGACCCTGAGGCTTTGTTCAGGCTAGTCAGCAGTCTGCCATTTTCCATTGATACTGAGCCCTAGAGGAATGTAAAAGATTTATGAGAATAGGAAATCCATTTTGTATGTTCACTTAATACTTCTAGAACACTAATGCACAAAATTAAGGTAGGTCTTGCTTAGATTGACTCTCTGCAAGCCTTGGACCTATTACAAGTCTCTGACTTGCAGGCATCTTGTTAGCTATATTCAGAGATAGCAGACTATTAACTTACACCCTCTTGCTCTTTTCTAAAACAATTAACTGCTGCTAGCTGGTACCAGAAAAAACAAGTGAAAGAACAGTAGACTGGAGAGGAAGAGAGAGAGAGAGAACATAATGCAGCACCAAGGAAACCCAGCTTCCCACAAGGCCTTTCATAACAGCTTGAGTAGTACAACAGAAATCTCTGTACATCTGTAGACTATTAAAGTTCTCATTTTGAATGCACCTGGGTTATTCCTGAGTTTTATTTAATCCCTGGAAGCCTACTTCTGTGAGCCTCGTGTTTTCTGTCAGCTAACTTGCTGACATTTCAACACCTGTGGGAAGGCAACTGAGATGGTAGTGAGGTCGTGGTATGTTTTACATGTTTTACTGTGATCTACTAGATTCTCCATGAATACTTCATTTACGTCTTGAGAGCTCATTATTTTCTGCCAATATGCAGTGTCCCCCCCGCTATCACTACCCCTGGTAACAACCTGGTGATTAAGGAGGATTTACAAAACTGACAGCGAAACTACAATTGCCTTAGGAGGAAGCACACTGAAGTAGCTTACCCCATATGCAGCTTTTCATCCAGACAGCCTGGCTATAAGAAAGGTGTTGCCTCCACATATGCAACTCAGGCTTTTCCTAATATAGAGAGGAATTTATCCCTGATGGTGCACTTTGTGGAGAAGAGTTTGTTGCTGGTGCTAGCTGGATCAATATCCTTGATGGAGTTAGGATTCAGCTCCTGTAGATACCCTGGGAGAAGGATGACAGCAAGTCTCGGAAGGATGGTGCTGAATAGTGCTTGGCAGAATACCAGGTACTTCTGCTGTCTAAATGACTGCAACTCCCTGATGTTTGACTGATCAGACCCTGTTTTTTGACTCACTGGGTCTGTAATCAGTTCTGCTTTCTCTCCAAAGGATTGGCTTGGAAGCAGAGAACGTGAACATAATGCTACTGCATAGAAACAAAAAAGATCCTTTCTGTTTGAATGTGTATTCTGTGTCACAAGCCTCTTTGCCACCCTTATTTTCAGACTGCTCATCTTTCATCTGCAGGATAACTTTGGATTTTTAATGCTGTAGCATAGCCAAGTTGTAACTGCATTAAGACCAGGTGTGTGACCAGTAGAAAAGATTGCTCTGGTATAAAAGAAAGCAGCAGGTGCACAATCTCAATAGCTGTTTGGGTATCTGATGCAGGACAGAGTAGGACCTTAATGGAAGAACAGGCGCTCTTACAGCAAAGGTCATGCTGGTTATTTAACGACAGAATGTGAGCCGATATATTAGCAACATCAGACCATTAGCGAGATAAGTTCACTCATTTAATCTAGCCTGATACCTAGACCCAGTGTGTGGTGCTACCGGTAGAGATCTGTACTTCATCCATTCTCCACGTGGAGGAGGAAGCAGCTGAGCTGGTTTTACTTCTGGCTGGCTGTTCTTTGCTCTTCAGTGCCTCAGGGAGCATTCCCTTTCGGGATTTCTGCCCTAGGGTCTTTATGCTTCCCGTCTGCAGCAAGCCAGCGTTTGCTTATCTTCTCTTGCCTGTGATGGCATGATCCATCACAAGGCAATGGCCACTGGGAACACAGTCTGAGAAGTGTGCCATCTCAAACCTCATTTCACTGAGAGTGGCTCCTGAATGCAGCTGTACGGAGAACAATTGGTACAGTGCCAGACATCTGCCTTGTGCTACATGCATTGTATCAAGTGTGTAGTGTCACCCCCAGACCACTCTGCAGTGTAGGCAGTACAGAACAGCCCTTCAACTGTTTTTCAGCAGTTATTTCTGACTAGATGTAATGAATTACCCAGGCAGAACTCCTTTTGGAGGTCAGCGAACCTGAGGAGCTCCTGCTGCTCACGTGCTGTCTCTGTGGACAGCTGGGAGGGGGGCTGCAGTGTCGCAGGACTGTAACCATGCATGTTGTGTGCTTTGAATGCTAACGCAAGTTTGGTGTGTTTGTTTCCTAATCCGAACAGAACGTCAGAAGCCTTGATGCATGTAGTGTGTGTTTACTGCAGCTGGAGTGGGCCACAGACCAGGTATTTATAGCCATCAGTTTATGAGCTTTTACTCCTACATTCACGCTACCTGCAGCAGGACTGTCCTTACCTTAAAGTGTACTGGGGAGAAGCCCACGCCATGTGAAATTACCAAATCCTCCATTTGAGAGTGTGGAAGAACGTTCTGCTTCGCTTGGCCAAAGGCAGCAAACCTGTGTGTTGCCTGTACTAGGAAAGGTGGGCCTTCCTGCTCATGTGAAGGAGAGCCCTACAACTCTGACTTTCCTTCCTGTGCAATAAATAGCTGTCTTTTGACTTCAGGAGCCTGTAATTAAAGCCTAGGAGGCTGCCTGCCTCTCTTGTATCAGAATTGCTGCACCATAGCCTGCTCTTAGAGAAACCAATTGGCAGCTAGTTCCCTTCCTGCTTGACAGCAAACAACATTATGTTGAAAAAGAATGAATAACTGACAAGTAATTTTATATCCACAATTGCAATTCAAGCTGACAAATCACATGGAGGATGTTTGCTGAGCTCTGGATATCTTGTTTTCTAATTGTTACATGCCTTAACATGCTGAAGGGGAAAAAAATGAAGATAACTGCCATGTGTGGCTAGAAGTTTTCTTTGCTGCTGTTACTGCAGCTGCACTGATAACCAGATGAGAAAGTAATGGGGTTCTTTGGTTTATGCTCTTGATTAAGGAGAAACTTATGGCTAAACGAAAATCTAAAGTGCTTTTCAGCTTGAGCAAGCCATCTGGGAAGCACCCCTCTAACCACTGTGTACGTGTATCCCATTGAAGCCTGCTTTCTGTATCACAAAGAGGAGTTTGGATCTCGCTCTCCTTTGAAAAATGCCCCTTTAAGGGGGCTGCTGGGATTTCATCATCATCTCAGTGACTGCAGATATATCTGCTCACTTTGAAATGTAAATGTCCTCTAATTGTGAGCTCTTTGAGCGCCCCAGAACTGGCTTCTTGTCTTTCACTGTCAGTAATGAAGTGTCTGCAGCTGGAATGTAGTTGCTGGATTTGCACTTGGTTATTCTTGGAGCACTCAGGACTGTAACAACTTCTTGCGGTAGCTAATGATATGAATGGAGCGGTGCTCTGGTGAGTAATTTCCAAGCCGATATGCAAACTGTTGTCTTAGCTTCTATTCAGAAGGTATAGATATTTGAAAATCATGGTTCTCCTGTGTTCTAACTACGTCTTTCTTTCTGTCTTATGTATAGAGAATAGTGACAAAGAAACTACCTCACTGGAAATGCCCTCATTACCAGCTTCTGATGGGTTTCAAAATCCAGTCCAGTCTTCAGGACAAAGTTCTAAGATCTGTAATCCCACAAATCAATTACTTGATCGTTCTGTCTCTGCCCCTGCTTCAATTTGCTCATCTGAATCTAGCCTCGCAGAGCCCATTAATCCTAGAGCCGTCGAGTCTTTTGAGTCTTCAACTGAATGCCGGATAACCCCAGAAAAAGAACATCCTCTCTTATTACAGCATCTTTCCAAAAACTCTTCCTTGGCAGATAACGAGCCCTCTCTCCAGCCAGGTGAGGTAACTTGTTGCAGTCCAGCTTGCCCTTCACAGAAAGCACTCAAAGAAGCATTTGTTGCTGACAGTCCAATGGAATGTAACGCTAAAGAGCAAGGCTGTGGTCAGGAACCTCCTTTGGAAGTGACGAAAGAAAATAGTTTGACTAACACTGCTAAGCATGGGCAAATTGAAGATGTATCTCTGTATTCAGAACAGGAGGAACAGAAGCAAAAGAATGAGCTTGCCATAGACCATCAGACGTGCAAAGAATCGGAGAAGCCTGAACAGCTGGAGAAACAAATTGTCACAACTGACCCAGAGCTTCCTTGCAACGTTGGTGGGGTTGAGAAACCTGTTGTGGAAGAAGAGGGCCGGCTGGCCAGCCAGCCAGAAAATCCTCCTGCAGAAACGAGAGGAGATGGGCTAGAGAAAGCAGATCTTCCCTGCATGAAAGGGAGTATCCAAACGTCAGCCTCCTGCAGCTGTATGCATATGGAAGTAGATGTAGTTGAGCGGTCAGTAGCTGAGGTGCACAGCTCAGCAAGCAAGCAGCAGGCTGAGAACAGAAGCGTATCTGACCTGAACTCAGATGCCTCCTCTATGGAGGTGGAGTCGTTGAAGTCTCCAACCTCCTTGAGCGATCCAGTTTCCACCCCTGATGTGTCACAGTCCAAAAGCACTGGTGAAATTCCTGTAAAGCATAATGAGTTGTCCAGTGAAACAGCTGAAATCAGTTCTTCCCCCCCCAGCATCCACCAACCGGACACAGATCCAGGAAGACCTGCAGAAGAGCCATGTCTCTCTCTAGCAACAGCCCTGAAAGAGCTTCACAAACTCTTGATTATCAGTCGTAAAGGAGAATGTAAACTCCTTGCATCCGAAGTCTCTCAGCTGGAAGTGGTTCACAAAGAGCAAGCACAGCAGAAGGGGTTTTCTGAAGATGAGCAAAAAGGCTCACGTCTAGATGGCCAGGAACAGAGTTGTTCCTCCTTTAAGGGGAGGTCTGAAGGTAGAAAAGCCGAGGGGAAGCAGCCTTGTGATTCTGGCACAGAAAACAACCTTGGCTCTATCAGTCAGATGGAGTCAGCTATTGGAGAAGGTGCTTTAGAGGTTCAGGAGTTTTCAGGTAAGAGTGATTTGATTTTAATGACTTCTGCAGGGACATCTGACCAGCAACAGAGCTCTGAGCAGGCTGAAGTTTTGGCAGAATGGAACGAGAGTCCAGCTAGTCCAACCTTGGAACAAAACACATCTATTTCCTCTCAAACTGCTTTGGATGAAGATACACCTCAAGATATTCGGGCATCATTCACAGGAGCGCCTGGGAGAAGCAGCAGTTCTCCTGAAGGTCCGTGGTCACTGGGTGGGTGTGAGGAACCGCTGCTCAGCCCACTCGCTGGCTGTGCTGAATTTCCCTTGGCTGCTTCTCCACCGCCTGCTTTCCCTGCAGCTGATGTTGATCGAATCCTTGGCGCTGGCTTTACCATGCGAGAAGCTCTCGAGGCTTTGGAACAAGCGGATGGAAATGCAGATCTTGCTCTTCTCATTTTGCTCGCCAAGAGTATTGTTGTTCCTACGTAACTACGGAGGAGGTAGCTGACTGGGGTGTCTCTTCCTTTAAGGGACGTATCTAAATTACACATCACAATGTACAAGCAGAATGTTGAGCCAGATTTTTTAATTCTTTACAGCCAAAGTAACTTGTCTCTTCAGTTTCACTCGTTAGATTT
Organism: Oxyura jamaicensis; assembly: GCF_011077185.1. Classification (NCBI taxonomy): domain Eukaryota; kingdom Metazoa; phylum Chordata; class Aves; order Anseriformes; family Anatidae; genus Oxyura; species Oxyura jamaicensis. Next base: position 7,698,604 of record NC_048913.1, on the reverse strand, counting down.
GGCCTTTTAAAAGAAAGAAAACGTCCTAGCATTGTGTGGACAAGATAGCTTTTGATGATGCATACTGGATTAAAATTAATGTTTTTATTTAAATGTAAGATTTTAGAATAGGCTCCCATGTTATGAATAAAAAAGCAGAAGCCATTAAGATCACCGCCCTGTCCAGCGCAAAGCAGATTGTGAAATAAGTTGAACACACGTGTGTGCAGCCAGCGGCGAGGCATAGCACGTGGTGTTACAGGACATGAGGTGCACGCTGAGTTTGGTATGGTGCGGGCGCAAAACAGCGCTGCTCTAAATGTTCCTAGTGGGTTTTACCAGTTTTCTCTCTCCTACGTTTTATAACCAAGTGTATGTGATGCTGATGAAACATTTATGGCAGCTACTAAAGGTTACGTAGGTGCCCCCAGATGTGTAAAACTTGGCAGAAGGAGCGGGAGGGTGTGGGGTGGTTTTGGAAGCATGTTTTCGTGTGTGCACGGGGAAAGCTGAGGCCTGCTTTTGCCAAACCCTTTTATGCTTTTGGGCCAGTGTGTTTAAGTTTACAACGTGGGGATAAGGGATAGGGAGAATAAGGGAAGGGATAGAATTTGGTGCTACCAAAACTAAGAGATGTACTAACTTATTTGAGGATATGCAGGTATTAATTGTAGGGGGAGGGGGGAAAGGAGTATTTTACTTTTTTTTCTTTCTAGCCTTGCCCACACTATGTTCCCCCCCCAAAAAAAGAACAAGCTCAACTGCTGCAGGCAGAACGTTAATGATGAAACTGCTTAACAAACCAGCCGTGTGTTGCGGCTCGTCATCCCCCTCTGCCCGTGGAAGATGGATTCTCTATGCACGGCATGGGGGTGTGATCAGAAGAATGAAGAAGTCTGCTTTGCACTAATTCGTCTGGATGTCTGGGGGATCATCAGCCTCTCAGCTGAAATGGAAACTGCAGAAAGGCTGTAGCAGCTGATGGGGTACTAATTGAATACCTCTTAAAGAGTGAGGGCTCCTGAACAGGGTTTATGAAACAAATGCACTTGACATGGCTTCTGCATTATAACCATCGTGGCCTTCCGGGAAGTCCTTGGTGAGTGGTGGCCTGTCTGAGGAGGACTCACTGAGGCTGTGTTGCAGGAAGCCCTTTCCAGATGTTTTTTTTTTTTTTTTTTAATTCAAGTGAACTACTTTTTGGTTTTCTGCAGAGCCCCAAAATACTGTTGGGGCTGGGGAAGGGAAAGGAAAGCATGGTTAAATGTGATACCAAATTTTAAGTAGGGACTTTTACTTAATCCCACTTGCAAATCTCTGAAGTGGATTTTGTGTAAAGTGTTCATCTTTAACTTTCTGCTTTGAGCTAAACCTGAAGTGATGGACCAGCAGTGGCTGGGAACATGTTCTGTTGATGGCTTTCATTTGTTATCATTGTCTCAGGCCTGTCCCTGGTGTCTTGTTTTCCCTGTTGCTTAGCAGGTTTGCCTGTGTGTATGTGAGGCTTCTTTCACGCAGGATAGCTTTTACACACAACACAAATCTGGTTTCATCTGTGAACTTGCAGGAGTTTCTCACTTCAGTAAGTGGTGGTTGTCAGATTTTTCTTAGATGCTTGGGTAGCCAAGAGATCCTTTATATTCCAAAGAGCTCTAAGGCGTTCCTCTGAATGGAGCTTTTGCTCAAGTTCTGGAGCTAGGCCTGGGGCTCCCAGACACATTTAGCTTATTTCCCACTACTTGTGGTGGCAGCAGTCATTGTGCGTGTGTTGGAAGCAGCATTTGGCTGCTTGGGACCCCCTTGCCTGAGTAGCATCAAGTAATTCACTTCAGGCTCTGTTCAAAATAAGTTACCGAGGCAAGGCTACAGCTTTATGATCTTTACCATGCAGGTGGTAAGAGTTTACCCGTGATGAAGCTTTTTGATACTTTCCTTGCAATGAGCACCCCAAATCAGTGAAAGCCAGATCTGTAAAGGGTAATGCTTGGACTGCTACAGGAGCACAGACATTGTCATCAGATCTCTCTCGAGAAGCTTTAGGAAATAAGATAATATTAGTCCCACTCCCGTACGGTTCACTATCAAAAGCAGCAACATGAATGGAGCTCCCAGCTCTCAGATCCAGAGCATCCTCAGTCTAAACAGCCTGTTTCTGCTCCCGATTCGCACCATGGGTCTCAGTGAGGTGGTCCTTGGAGCAAGCCCATCTCTGGTACGCATGGTGAGCGCACTGAAGACACCAGCTGCGGGTGGCTGCCCCCCCCCCCGGATGCGTGAGAGCTGAATTTGCACCTGTAGCCTGCAGGTTCATTTACTGCCAGCTTCTCTGAAGCATCAGGTGTTAGCCATTCAATGTTAGACCCTTTTCATATTTACACTTTTATGTTTTTAGAAGCAATTGCTAATAGCTAGAGAAAGTACTGCTGCTTTGCACCAAACTGGTTAAAGGCTCTAGTTTTATGGCCACGTTTACTTAGACTGCATATACAGAATTTATGCTATAAAAGCTTTAGAGCATCAGCCAACTTGCTTCAATGCTCGGTTTTATTCTTTGTCAAATAGAGTTTTTGAAATCTGCCCTTCTGCCAAAGCTGTAAAGAAGCATTTATCGATACTGCTAGAATTTCCTGGGTAACTTTCTCTGAACTGCTAGAAACAAAGCCTGACCCCCCAGGTGATTAATACTTGTAAAATTATTTTATATCAAGTTGGTCCAAGCCTGGTGATCTATATCTCTTCATTTCACAGAGCCTTGCTTTGAGTGAATGGTTGTGCGCTGCTAAATTAGAGAATAATTTTGGCTTGTCAGGAGCAAGATTAATGTTAGAGAAAATCTGGGCAGTGGTGAGTATTTAAGGTTAAATAAAATGTAATAGTTAGTGAATGCTGTCTAAAAGTTGTCTTCTGTTTAACGTGTATGTGTCCTCTCTGCTTTATGCACGTATCCTTTGCTCAGCTTTTAGCAATCCCTCAGCTGGTCTCTCTGCTTACCTGGCCAACAAAGAGGGAATATTTGTATTTAAACGGGGACAGCAGACTGCTAAAGCTTTTTGGCTAGAGTGGGGGAAAAAGGTAATGCCAAAAGCTGTTTAAGTTTCCAAAGGAGCTAAGTAAATGTATTCTGGGCTAAAGTAAGGCTCTTCACACCCTTCTCTTGCCCTCCTCACTCATTGATGCTCCAATGTATTAACTGTCACATCAGCTTAGCAAAATGATTTCACTACAAAAAGTCTATCTGTAGAGAATAAAGCAACGTTCAGGCTGCTTCATTAAGATGCCAGTGCCTGCAGGGACCCTACTGCATCTGTAGAGCTTGTTTCTGAGTATTTCCCAAAGCCACTGTGGGCACGTACCTTGCCGCTGGGTTTCTGGGAGGTAACTCCTTTCCTTAACGATACTGAAGGAATTTTCTTGGCTTCTTGCTGAATGCCTATTTCTGTAAATGAGGCTCCAGGTAAGTTCAGTGATGTTCAGTGGAATCACATCTGAACGTCTCTGGGCACAGATCCGTGTGACACGAGGAGGAAACATTTCCTGGTGACAGGCGTGTTTACGGGCCGCTGAGCAGAGCTGCGCTGTGCTGCGTTACTGTGACAATCTCTGCCTTGTTGCTAATTATGTTTAACTTTCTATGTAGACACTTGGTCTCAAGGACTGTTAACCGTGTACCTCCTAGATACGTTCCTTTCTTTCTGTCCTTGTCCCTCCCTCTTTCTTGCTGTCTCCTTTCCTCCAAAGTAGCAATACTTAAGCGTACTGTTGGATGCTTAACTTCCAGGTGGTAAGTTTTCCTTAGAACACTATGCCACTTATCAGTAAAAGGAGGAACATATCCTAGAGGTTTCTTCACCAGACTTGGACTTCTTGCCACACAGCTCCCCCGAACTCTAATGTGAATTCAAAGAGGAGAAACCAAGAGGCCTTTTGCCTGCCTCTCTCAGAGGTCAGCTTGGGAAATTGGGTTGGTTTTGTGTATACCATTCCCTTATGAAGCGTTCAAGAGATTTCTTCCTGCACTGTGTAGACGTAGCTTAGTCTGTGATCCAAATGTGTAGCGGTTTGGGTTTCTCTTTGACTGATGCTTTTTAGCTTAAGAGTTTTACAGACTCACTTAAGGAACTTGAGGGAATCAATACTCAGGAATCCTAAAGCTGGTTGCATTTGTGTCATTCACTCTTCTGGGCTGAACATACTGCAGTTGTCCTTGCGGACTGAAGGGAAGTGTGGTTGTGTCATCAGAAAATGGGATGTGGTTCTGCCCAAAGTAATACACACTTGATTCTTTTTTGATTTTTGTTTTTTAATATTGGGGGACTGTTTATCAACAAAATTGATGTGTAAAAATTTGATATTTAAAAAAAAATGAATAAACACTTTATCATAATGCTGCTTGATTGGTCTGTCTGTATTTCTGAAATCACCATCCCTGCACTGAAATCATTCTCAGGCCATTTTCTCTAAAGCCAATAGAATTTCCTTAACATAAATGTTGTCATTTGAAATATGATGAGTAGAAATCTATGGTTGAAATGGTTGCAGTAGGCTGAGAGCAGGCATGAGAAATTCAAATATTCCCCTTCTACAGAAATAGGTTGTCGATTCCTTCAGGCATGGCTTGGAAGTAGAAGGGTATAATATAAAATGTAGGGTATGATATAAAATATAGTATTATATTAATATATAATGCATAATATAAAATGTTAGGGTATAATATAAAATATAGCACTTGGCCACAATACTGTTTGCTGCAAAAATGAAGGGGCACTCCTTGTGTCTCTTAGGTACAGATTTCATTTTCAAACAGATTTGAAGTTTTTATATATATATATTTTTTTCAGGAGCTAAAAACTAATCTCTTGGGACGTCAAAAATTTGGCATTTCTATCCCTATAAAGCTCCTTGTGTCAATTTTAATTAGAAATTACTTTTTAATCCATTCCCTTAGCATCATTTAATAGAGCAGGTATAGGAACTGATGCGAAGAGGTGTCATGTGCAGCGCTAAGCTGTCCCACTTGGCTTTGGAAAGGGGGAGAAAAGGATTTTCGTCCTCCAAAACCTGTAGCAACATTTGTCTCATGGACCAGGAATCCCTTTTTCTTATCTTGAAAAACAGATGCACGTGGCCTTGAGAGAAACACTGAGGTTTTTGACCATTAAATCTCATGCATCTGGAGAACAGGCAATGGTACTGCAAGGTCAGCAGACACGCTGGAAAAATAAAGGGTTACGAACCAGTTACTGTGACAAAGCAGTTTTGGGACGGTGGTTTCCTCACGTGCCTGACATGTTTGGAGCTGTACATGTGATGCTGTTGTCATTATAGATGAGCTATTTTATGTCACTTAATTACAAAACTATTTGATTCTGGTCTTGGGGTGGGAAAGGTGAAGGTTTCAATGTGTGCACTGCTACAGCCCCATTCATACGTTGACAAAAATGTTGATTGCAGTCCATTCCCTTGGAAGATAATTAAGGACTAAAGACTCTTACTGTTGGAAAATTATTTTGGGCTCTTGAGCCTTGTCCATTCTTCAGCACTTTTACATCTGCAGTCCCGTATACGACTAACGGAGGTTCAGACCCTGTGCAGTAACTGTAAAGCCTACTGTGGATTGGTGGCTTTCACTGGTCTCTTGGGGGATGTGTTAGGAGATGCACAAGGAGCGCCCCAGTGGCCTAGAGTTTACAGATGAAGGTTTCTTTGAGTAGACATGTGGGTGCAGAAGCCACATTAAGACCAGGAGCCGGACGCAAGGAGGTGAGCGTTGCATCACTTTGTGCACTAAAATAGTCAGCAGAAGTAATGCGACTAAACCACCACTCATAAATTCAGCAGTTTCACTCGTGGGTCCACTGCCTTGCTTCTCTGCAGTCCCAAGGTTTTAGCGTGTGCTTGGTGTTGCTTTGGCAAGTGAGCCACTTCTTGGGCAGGTATGTCACCAGAATGGGATTTGGGAAACCCTGCTCTCCAACCTTCAATTAAGGTTGATTATCTGCTATACCCCTTCTTTTTCCTTGGAGTAAACTGAAGGGGGAAGCTTCCCCCCAGAAGCAAACTGCAGTGATTGCTCCACTATTAGTTGTCTGTGACACCAAGCTTACTAATTACCAGGTACTATTTTATGATTGCCAACAAAAGCATTGAATCATGCAGACAGGGACATGACTGGCTGGTGGTTGCAATTCCTTACAGTAGCAGCTACCAAAGAAGTGACTAGTTCTGAGCCTCTTTGTTAACAAATGAAGATGGGAAATGTTCTAAAATCAAACACTTGGGCCTGTACAATGTTAGAGATGCAGGGTTTGCTCTTTACTTATTCTGATAAATCTACAGTCTCTCCCCTGTCTTTTCCTAATCTAATTCTGATCCTTGGCTCTCGAGAGGAGTTACCTCCCCTCTTCACTCTCACTAAGAGCAGATTGTCACAATACACAGCCCTTTTTTTAATATATATATATATATATTTTATTTTTTTTTGGGGGGGGGTGTTTGTTTGTTTGTTTCCTTAAATCTGTCCTACTACCTTCTGAAACATTCCTTGTCTCTTTAATTTTCTTCCTGATTACTGGTGAGCTTCTCGAAGTGCCCTGACTGCAGTGCATGATAAGGTATGTTACGTATCTTGGGACGGTATCTTGCACTTGGTACACATTGCTGCAGGAGGTGAGATACACCTCAGAGATTCATTCTGGCCTTCTGTCTGTTTGTGAGAGCTCCTGATGGCTCCTCTCTTTCTGGATAATGTTCTTCATGTTAACTGTGGACTGTAAATGCTGAGCAAAGAGCCTGCTGCTGTCCCAAAGAGCTGAAAATCTCATGGGAAGAGGGTAGAACCTACAGTCACAAGCTCTGATCCTTTTTGGGGCTTGCATGGTGCACTGATTCTGCTTCTCCTGCTGCTGGTGGGCCTGGGGGGAGCTGAGAAAATAAGAGTTCTATGCTTTAGCTCTGAACTGTGCTCTCTTTCCTTCCCTGGGAGTTTCTCCCACAGTTTCCAAAGCTGTTAAACTGGCTGGGCTGTTCCCAAAGCAGCTGCAGGAAAGGCCAGACTTGACCTGGCACGTCAGCTCTGGCTCAGCCCATCCCTTCCCTCCCAGCAGGTTATTTACAGAGGAAGTGGTGTGAATGGTGCAGGGAACGCGCTTGTGGAGAGCTGCTGGCTTTTCCTTTTTTAACTGCTTTTACTTTCAGTTCCATTTTCAGTTATTAGCACTGAATGTTGCAAGAGCAATAAGCTAGCCTCGAGTTGCAGCCCCAGCATCAGAGCCTTTCACCTGCATCTCAAGGGGAGGGTTTATTACTAATTTTATCTTTTAGTTCTTTATCCTCCCTTCCTAGGAGCAGTTGGGCTTAACTGCTGCACCCTGCACCAGCTCCTCGCTCTGTCCCACGATGGCTACTGGGGTTTGTATTTATGTGTTCCCAGCCCTCCACAACAGCTGCTGCTTGTGTTTTCACATTTGCAGACTCATCTTACCAATTTCCTTCTCAAAGGCTGATGATCAGTTGTGAGTGCTTTTGGTTCCTACCGGGGCCCACCACATTGATAAATGGCAGCGATGTATTAAAAGGCTGCTGAACAGCAGTGGGAGATAGCCAAGGGTTTTTGATGCTTTTTTCAGTGGGCCCCTGATCCCCGTGGTGGCGGCAGGCAGGGGCCCACGCAGGTTCGGCCCCTGAGGGACGCTCACCTGGCCCATTTTGGGCCCCAAGAAGTCCCCTCACAGGGTCCAACGCGGTCGCTCCTCCTGCCCCCTCCGCCATCCCCCCTTCGCTGGGTCCTTCGCTGTCCCCTTGTGTCCCCTCACCGAGCCCAGGGTCAGGAGGGACCTAGCGCCACCTCCCCTCCCGCTCCCGGCGTCATCTTCACTCGTGTCCCCTTGCTGAGCCCGGAGCTAAGAGGGACCCAGCACCCTCTCCCCTCCTCACCTCACCGTGCCCAGCGCCACCGCCCCTCGCGTCCGCTCCCTTCATGCAGGGCCGTCAGGGACCCAGCTCCTTGCTCCCCCCTCATCCCCTCACAACACCCGCTGCCATCTCCCCGCGCCCCGTTCTCCTCGGGGCCGCCATTTGAGGCGGGGGCGGCACCGCCGGGCTCCCGGAGGCGGGCGCCGGCTGCGGGGCGGGCCGGGCCCTTCTCCTCCCCCCCTGACCTCAGATCCTGGCGGAGCGCGGCGCCGTCACGAGTGCGGCCCGGCCCCGCTCCGCTGCGCTCCCTCCTTCCCCGCTGGCCCCGCTCACCGTGAGGGGCCCCGGCGCGGCCATGGCGCGCTGAGCAGCGGCGGCGGCCGCCACCCCGCAGCCGGCGGGCCGGGCCGGGGCCGGGCCGGGGCAGCCGGC